>NW_022170510.1:26738089-27017825 GCF_008802855.1 Photinus pyralis
ATTTTCAAGTGTGCTACAGGGGTTCCTTCTGGACTTGAAAATTACCATCGGTTCCGCCCGGCAAGGCAAACCGTCTTCTTCTCAGGCTGCTCAATCGATAAAAATAAATGCTCCGGCCAACTCAAATCGGTGGGCTTTTAACTCTTTTGAAACTGCGTAACAAACCTTAAACTGCCGCCTACCAGTCTCCTGCGTCAACTCCTACTCCTCTCTTTCCTTCCCCTCGTTCTTCGTTAAAGACATAGGCACATTGGAACCAAATAGATAATATATTGAAATGAGATTAGCGATACAAACAATTTACAGGGATCTAGCAGTTCTTCTCTTCTACTTGTAAAAACACTAGCTTAACAATGACAACTACTAACTAAAAAATCCTAACAGGTGAAACTAATTTACTCAAGGGGTGGCCATCCTCTACAGTTTGAAAATTGCAACAACAGGTAATCGGTTTTTAATCCAGCATGGGCTGGGACTTATTTGAATAAACACAAAAATTTATCCTACTCTTTGGTAATCGTTCATTGGACTTTAATAAACAATCAAATCAAAACTTTTTTACTATAGCTTAATTACCAAAAAGTGGAATTTTACAGAATGTTACAAATTTAATTAGACTAACCTTTACAACATTTGTACAGCCGATCGGGTGAACTGCTCTTTCCTCTGGTACAGGGTGGATGTGATGAAACCTGACACTTAGGTCTCTGTGACTTCCTAGGGGTTGGCTTGAATTTAACACACGGAAACAAAAATCCACGGTGCCTATCCTTCCTCGGAACGAAAGCAAAGTTTAGCGTTTGAAACGGAAACTTAGTCCCGGAAATCCTTCGCGTGGCGAGTGGGAGACGGCTAGTTGCCAAAGTTTCTACACAGCACAGTGTATTTAAATTTTATTTTATTAGTTTATTAGCTTTGACCGCCTGCGGGAGACAGATTTTTGAGTTAGCGGTACGGCAGAACACAAACTTTTATGATCACTATCCGACGGTAAACCGCGATGGTTCGACGTATTATTTCACCAGCTCTTCTTGGGGCAAATATCTCTCCGAAACGCAGCGCTCCTTCGACAAATGACCTTACGGCACTAGTAGGAAATTCCAACTGGGGCGGATCCCGAAATTCTGCGCCTTGAGGACTAGGGCAGCACTTTGAATTATATATCCTCGAGAAATCACAACGTATCCTAACGCGATTCACTGCATCCAAAGTAAACTGGGGTGAAGCTCAAGGGTTCGCCAAAATATCACCTGATTGAAACTTGGGTCTTCTTCGCCAAAATATCAACGCGCAAAGAAAATAACACTTCGAAACGGGTGCAAAAAGCACGCAACTGGGAGCAACCGAAATAAGCCGGTGGCTCAAACCGCCAAGTGTACCAAAACGATCGCTCAAGGTACGTGTTGACCGCTTGACGTACTAACTGCGAGTCTCTTCTAAAACGCGATCACTCAAAGTACGTGTTGACCCCTCGACGTACCAACCGCGAGTCTTCTCAAAAACGCGATCACTCAAAGTACGTGTTGACCCTTCGACGTACTAGCCGCGAGTCTTTTCAAAAACGATCCCCTTCTTCAGAATTGAAATGAAAAAACCACACCCAAATTACCATAAAACAAAAATGGCTCCCGCTAGAAATTCTCCTATTGGTTCAGATAAAGAAAACTTAACCCACTCTAACTCCGTCGTTAACCTCAAAGAACTGCTGACTCAAACTGATCTCACGGTTTTCTGCTGACGACGTGGAAAGGCCCCTTATCTCTGATAGCTCGGTGCTACATCCGCTCCTTTTCTCGGTCCAGACGGCGCCAAAGTTGATAAACGAACGACAAAAAAACTCGCATTACTCATGATGACGTCAATCATCTTTGCACTCTTCCCACGACGAAATTAAATCTGAGCGAAATTAAATCTATCGGACCATAGTCTTGAGCGAACCCAAATGCCCAAACAAAAAATTTCTAACCGGAACAAATAATGAAATATACAGGGTGACCTGCACTATCATGACAAGGAATTTCGAATTTTTTAATGAAATTTGGCGCGAAATAAAACCACTCGTTACACTGTAACGTATTTGAGATTCATCGCAATTCGACCATATCATTTGAATTCGATGTCAGTTTGATTTTGTAGCATCATCATAATTTGATGTTTAATTGAGTTTAAATAATCGTTTGTTTATTTTGATTTATTGTTGTAAAGTTAATTCAAATGTTTAAATATTAAATATATCCATCTGGAAATATTTGCGTAGTAGTTGTAAAGGTGTTCTCTCCAGTCGTTGCGATAAGAAGTTCCATTATCGGTGCGGTAATTAAGTGTAAATGTCTTTCGCTCCAAGTTAACACATAACACAATTTAAGGAAGGAGGAAAGAAATACAAAGATAGGGAAATGGTTTTGAATAACAGAGGAAGATTTGAATCGGGGCCGCTTATCGTTGTCTTATTTTTTGGTGGACGTTGAAACGTAGCTGCTTATTGTTTTGTATGTGGCAGTTTTAATATTAATGAAGCTTTTCAGAAGACAGTCAGTTTTGTTTAATTGTACAGTTTTGTGGAAGAAAGATAGAGAGTGTTTAAAGAGAGATAAAAGTGAATTTTTTTTATTACTTGAAGGAAACAAAATAAAACCGACTCTAAAGTAAACGGTAACTAAACAAGCATTTCTTTCTCCATATACGTAGATAAACATAATTTAAACAAAAATGTACCTAGAAACTTTCTGTCACAATTAAAATGCTCAATGACTTTAAGATAATCAATGCTAATATTAATTAGGTAATAGCGATAGATAAAGAATAGGACTTTCTTTTCTTCTTGAAAAAAATTAAGTTGCTTACGACCGCACCTATGGAGATCCAAGTTAAAGAAATTTCAAAGACTAAAAACTAAGTTTTTTTAAATGAAATGGCCATTTTCTTACTATTGCATTTGACAGAGAATTAAAATTGGCATATTTTGATATTGTAATATTTTGATATTGACTATCTTTAACAGTTTCTGACTTACATTTGACTTTCATTGAATTGGTACCATTTTTTTCGGATTTTCTTTTTAGTAGTCGGCCATGATTTTATTACAATAAAAACCTACCTATTTCGCTTTCCCAGAAACGTTTAAATAAAGCTCCCAAAAAACACCTTGTACTGGAAACACTCTGAAATCCTAAGTGGGTACAACATATCATAGATAACTAATTTACATAAAAAATAGAAACACAAAAGACACTATAATCCGCTTACAAAAAATGAAAATATCCGACCAACGCCGTGACGAATACAACTAAAACTAAATAAGGCAAATGTGCATCTGCGATTGGAATGGTGAAACTAACCGACCTGCTGAACAATTGGGGGGGGGGGGGTTGTTGTTCAGCTTGGAATGGAATGCAAGGTCGATGTCGGTGACATGCACTTAAAGTATTCAACCTCGTACTTAGGCAAACAATTATGTACATATTCAGTTTTGTCTTCGGGAGGTCCTAAAATCTAAATGGTCGACATGAAAAGTGTTGAAAGATAGAATGGAGTGTTAGTATCCTTCCTCTTTCCCCGAGTGTCTCTACTTGTACAAACAGTGTATCCTATAGGGCCGAAATGAGAATGGGCTGTATTCGCTCAGATTAATCTGCATCTCGACAGCGCGAAGCAGTCACGAAATTTATTAAGGATGTTCACAGGTCTTTTTCTGAATTTCTCTTCAACGGGACCAACGGTGATGTCAGAAAAGGTTTTTTCTTCAACTTCGGAGAGTTTGCATATTTGTTCAGATCGTTCTTGATATGTACTGCAACTCGGAAAAATTCCTCCCTAACAAAATGGGCGTGTCTTGCACAGAATGAACCAAAATAGTTTCCACATTACCGTCTATTGTTATCGTGATTTGGGCATTCCCTAGCGTTGCGGGGGAACCATTGCCATAGCCATGTAAAAGTGTTCTTGGTGGTGACACCCAAGCGGTTGGTTTCTGATAGTGTTATTCTGATTTGTGAGCTTCCCAAATCTGCGTGGGCTAGTGAAGGTGTTTGATTAATAAATATACGTTTATGAATTTTTCGTTCGCCTTATCGTACACTAGTCATAACTATTATGCGCAGTAGTTAGGTTTCAGTGATCTTTTCTTGTGGTAGCAGACTTCTTTAGTGTGACCAGTTACTCGACAAAAATTGCGCCGGTTTCCCTGTTGGTAATTATTATCAATCGGTCGAGCAAGTATATCTCTGCAGTTAATTGCAAGATGTCCTGGTCTCTTGCAAGTATAACACAATTTCCCAAACAGAACGTTTACACGCATAGTTCAGGTTGCGCTGCTTATGCTTGAAGATCTTGAGCCATACTATCTAGGCTCGACAGATACACAAGAAGAGACTCCGTCGTGTCGAAATTTGTAGTGTTGTGAGTCATTCTCCAGTTAAAATTGCTGACCTTGAAGTAGTCAAGGCACTAAGTTGTGTGACTAAAGTTAATAAACAAATACCAAAGGGGTTCTTACAAAATTGTACATCTAGTAAGCAAGTTTGCTGAGTACCGTACTCATGGCTCTCAAGATCGAATGTCTCGAATATGGAAAGTCAATGGCCCATCAGGATGTCGCTCAACGCGAGATGGCGACCGAACTGGAGGATCAAATCATGATATATCATTTAAACATTTATTTTTAGTATCATGTTCTTTTTTCATTTTGTTATTCATGTCAATCGCCTTCTGGGTGAATTATATCTATTTCTGTCATACCAAATCTAGTTTAATTTAATTAAATTATGGGGAATGGTTTGCGTTTTGGATCTCCATTAACGATTGGCCCCATTGTGAGAAAACTAAGATCAAGATGGACCTCAACAATTATAGTTGTTAACCGTACACATACTAAAAACCTTTCACTATAGATTACGGATTAAAAACCAAATCTGCACTAATTTTGGTATAGGTACTCTTATTATATTACGGAATTTTTGCTGCTTTCAGTCATCTCTGATGTACTTTTTGGTGTAATCTTCATTCAAATGAGCAACGAAAACGTGTTTGCAACGCATTTACGTGAAATTGTTGGTTTAATTTTTACGATTGAGAGAGTAAATATGTGCGCAACATTTTAACACATTCCGTTGGCGTAGTAATAACGATAATTTGATAACGTATTTAATTCAGTTGTTTATGTTTTTATTTAAACAAGATAAACTTCCATTACATACTAAATTCAGAAAGGAGATGCGTCAGGTTTGATTAAAATTTAATACTCTTTCGAAAACTCTTTTCATGAATCCATCTAAACTATAAAGTGCTTTACCCACGAGATACTTTTGTTTGCCTTCTGAAATTGGTTTTTGTTCTTATTTTTGTAGAGCCAGGACATCGTATCTTGAATAAAACGTAGTTGCCTCCATTATAGGCATTACCTTATGTACGAAAATAGGTACATTTCGTTTTTTGCATTTTTCAAGTGCATTCAGCTCGTGCAGGTAATATTTTGTACGGAACTGTCCTGAAAATACACTAGAAGGGTGTGCAGTTGATAAAGTGGATCGTGAAAGATGAGTTCAATGAAGACATAGGCTATCTTGTCACTTCAGTGAAGTGTATGCTCAAATATAGTTGCCAATCGAAAAATAAAGACGTATTCCTTCCAAACACACGAAGTAGCCAGCATATAAGTAACTCACAAGTGGAAAAATCAAAGATCATAATTATACAGAGTTTGCAAATAAACCTGGAACTATTGCTTTATTAACTATCTAACATCCGTTATCAAGATATTTACTGAAAGAATATTTATTTAAATGAAACGTGGTGTATTTTTCCATATTTCAGAAGACTACGAAATTATGGATTAAAAATCTGTATTATTGCTATTTGTTAGATTTTTCCTCTTAATTAACGAGCTCCCAGCGAGTTTATAATTTTGCGGTGTCTGTCCGTCTGTCCGTCCGCCCGTTAGCACGATATCTCGATAACGAATGAACCGATTACGATGAAATTTTGTAGGTGGATTCTTTATCAAATTTGTAGATCGGAGTTGTTGAATTGGCAATGTAGCCCTCAAAATAAGGAAGGTCCTTTTGACATCTGTGTGAGTTATGAACCGAATTGCATCAAATTCAATATGCGTATAGCTTTAGCCATATAAAACGCAATTCCAAAAGTTGAGCCTAATCGACCAACATTCACAGTGCCCTTTTCGCATCTCGACCATTTATAAACCGAATTGCATCCAATTTATGGAGGGATTTGAATAAATGTTAGTAAATCATTTCGTACCTGCAGCTCTCTCTGCAATGATTATCGAGAATATTCATCCTGTTGGGCCACACGGAACAGTAAAAATATCAAAAACCCTTTGCCTGCTTTTGTGTAAATTCTCGTTGCGTTTATTTAATTTTGCAATTGAGATAGAAATATGTGTACGAACGATTTAATATAAATGGTGTTGTACTTTTTTGTTTAGCTTTTAAAATTAATTAAATCCTGACTGATTTAATAAACTGTACACAGCTTGCGGCTATAAAATGAATGCCATAATATATTTTACTCACAATCGGTTAGTATTATCTGAATTCCTAACCTTCATAGCGGTTGCGAAGCGACTCATTACTCACCTTAGCCGGGAAAGTAACTTTCCCGGCTAGCTGTCACTTTCCCGGCTAGCATCTGTCACTTTCCTTACCTGCAAATGCTATTCATATTATCCTTATATGAAACTTATACTAATAGTGACACCGCCAATGTAACCATTAATGTTTACAACAATAGCAAATTACGAAGAAGAACGAAACTATTTGCTATTGTTGTAAACATTAATGGTTACATTGGCGGTGTCACTATTATTGACAGTTAAAGTAACACCTTGTTGAATTATATACTTTACCTTAAATGATCGATTGTGAGTAAAATAGTATACAAACCTCGCTGGTCAGTGGTTCATAACCAACGCCTCGCGCTTATACCTCACCTCCGCGCTTCGCGCGTCGGTGAGGTACCTTAAGCCCTCGGGGTAGGTAATGAACCACCTCCCAGCTCGGTATGTAATCTACTATTTCGTCATCCCATACTGTTATTTCAATTTAACTCAACTCATTTGACAAATGAAATATCATTCATAACGGACGGCGTCCGTTAAAAAATAACGGACGCATATGCGGCCGTTAAGAAATAATGCTTTTATTGAAATACAAACAACTACTTATTATAATGAATATGAAAATTAAAGTGACAGTTATTATTGCTAGAAATCTGTAGTCCATCGTAGGAAACTTGAGGACCACTATCACCTGTTGATGTTACACTTGATGAAGAAGCTGTGGCTATGGATGTTGTAATTTCAGAGTTTCCATTGGACCTTTGAAATAGTTGTTTGGTGATTTTTAATCGCTTCGAAACAGAATTTTCAATATACGACTCCGCTACCGCAGATGAATCCCAGCCTCCAAGTTCCTTCACTGCTAGGAGATCGCCGCCATTTTCTGCAAGCATGGTAGCGGATGACCTCCGAAACGAATGGCCCGTGTATAACTCTGGGTTTTTTAATTTTAAGAACTTAGCAATTTTCCTGGGAACACCCCCAATGGTATGAATGCCCACAACCTGCCTAACACACTTTTCTTTGCGGTAGACAATGAAAAATCGCCGAGTTTCTAAATTTTGAGGACGTTTTTCCGCGTATTTTTGGTATAACTGATACGCATTGAAGGGAAGTCCTTCTTTCGGAATTAGAAACACTCTGCTTTTCTTATTTTTTGTGATCCGCAATGTAACTATTACGTTTTTGTTGGTGTCTTCAAAGTCCTCCACGTTCAACTTCAAAAGCTCATCACCCCTACAAGCGCCAAATATTCCACATATTAAGATGACTTTTTCTAGGAGCCACGTTCAACTTCAAAAGCTCATCACCCCTACAAGCGCCAAATATTCCACATATTAAGATGACTTTTTCTAGGAGCCATACACCATCATCAGCTTCCAATAAAAATGTCATGACTTGCTCTTCAGACAAAATGTTAGACTTTTTTGGTCTGTAACCTTCAGACTTTCGTTTCAAAAAGGCGAATAATTTTCCGAATCTGTAATGTAATAAACATCCCCAATACACAATAAATACACTACATGAATAAATTACCAACCTTGAAATGTCAATGTTGTCATATACCTTCAAAGTGAGTTTCAACATTGAAACTTTTGTCCATAATGAATTGGGCGAGTACATTTCCGATTTTCCCTTTACGTACGCTAATAACACGTCTTCATTTACTAAATTGATCCTCTTAATCTTAAGCCATTCCTTGAAATCTTCGTATTCTTTTTGATATCGCTCCCTGGTCTTTTCTGGTAGCAAATCGACACTTGCAGCCATGGAGTCTGCTAATACGTCTGGAGGAATATTGATATTTCCTTCAATTACGTCCATATTTTTGGAAAACCGTCGTAGAGCTTCTCAGCACGCGTTTTTAACGAATTGTTTATTTTTCAGTAGTTGCGTCCATGACAACCGCTAACATGTGACCATAAGCATACCATGATCAAGATAATTATTATATTTAAGTATTGCGAAAAGATGGATCTTTATGAAGTCGAAATATATAATTTCCACATAATGGGATGACGAAAAATCTTGAACGACACACGGCCGATACGCAAATAACGGACTTGGTTGAATATAAACCTCGGCTGACGCCTCGGTTTACAAACTTCAACCACGTCCGTTATTTGCTACATATCGGCCTTATGACGTTAATAAAACTAATTGAATTTGATAAATATTTGTCAAACTCGTTTTATAAATCACCAAATATAAAAATACTGCACAGTATTTGTTATGTGATGTTGGAACAGGGAGGATTAGAACAGTTAAAACCGTAACGTTTACTATCTCCGCTTAATAATGAAATTATTAAAGTTATACATATACACATAGTACGTGTAACTTGCCGGGTGTTTACTTCCTCATTTTGCATACGAAACTGAGCAGAACTATAATGTCTATTACTAGTTTGAACATTGAGCACACGAGTGTACTATTAAAATTCAACGTATCTTGATCGTCAAATGGATGCAAAATAATTAGTATCACAATGCCTATAGTTCTGAAACACTCAGATCTGGAGACGACATTCGAACAACTTAACTGTAATCAGACACCGCATTTGATTATGTAGTTTAAGATTAAACCATGTCAACTCAATTGGCAAGCTAATACTTGCAAGCGTGCACTATTATGCAGGCGTCTGACGAGAGGTACCGACTTGAAAAACAGAAAATCCATTACGTGTGATTGTAACACTTCATATATCACCGAAAAACTGAGAATGGCGAAAATCTTATCTATCCCGTATCACCATCTTTGGGTAACTTTTTTCTGCGAATCTGAATCGGATTATCAGAATTTCCATAGCACGCCACTCGTGCCACAAGATAGTCGTATTACAATAGGTCGCATTGTAACACTTGTCTTTCAATATACTATTCTTTAGGTAATTGATTTTCTGTGATCATTATTTGGTGATCCATTAAATTCATCCACCACTATTTAATAAATTACATTTCACGTGTTCCCAACTTTATAAACCTTTTGCTTTGCGAGAAATTCTAATCAATCATTTTGGATCATTTGCAACCTTGCCAAGGTTTTCGAAATGACTTTATATGCACGCTTATATCCTGCCATAGCCACAAGAATCTCACCACATCAGCATGGATTTATAAGAAAACGCTCCACGGTATCCAACTTAGCTTCATTTATGAACGTCGTCGCACCTATTCTAGATGCTCGTGGGCAGATCGATACTATATACACGGACTTCTCCAAGGCTTTTGATTTGATTGATTTGAGTGGATCATCACCTACTTCTCAGGAAACTAGATGTTCTCGGATTGAGCGACCCTCTCCTAAACCTGCTGTATTCTTATCTTTCGAACCGTCTGCAGTATATCACTTATAATGGACATATGTCGGATAGCCTTATGGCTACTTCTGGAGTACCACAGGGCTCTAATCTAGGGCCGCTGTTATTTATAGTTTTCGTTAATGACCTACTAGAAGCTATTGCTGCCCACAAGCTGATGTATGCAGACGACCTTAAGGTATTCGCACCTATTGAATCGACCAATGACTGCAAGTTCTTACAAAGTCAACTAGAATTAATCCACAAATGGTGTGGTGACAACAACATTCAACTGAACGTCGTAAAATGTCGTGTCGTAACGTTCACCCGGAAGAAGAGTCATATTCTGTTTAAATATACGCTCGCCTCTACACATCTAACGAGGTGTGACTCTATCAAGGACCTAGGTGTCATATTTGACACTAGCTTAACATTTGTGCATCATCGGAACTCTGTGGTGGATAGTGCTAGCAAACTACT
Organism: Photinus pyralis; assembly: GCF_008802855.1. NCBI lineage: Eukaryota > Metazoa > Arthropoda > Insecta > Coleoptera > Lampyridae > Photinus > Photinus pyralis. Next base: position 26,748,445 of record NW_022170510.1, read on the forward strand.
AGGATTCATATTTAGGAACTGTTCGACATTTCACAATGTCAAAGCCTTCAACACGTTGTGTTTTTCATTTGTTAGATCTAAGTTGGAGTATGCGTCCTTAATCTGGTGTCCGCGTGCTCGTAAGCATAGAGGAAGTACCCGAAGTTCGTGAGCTTTAAGATTGATGGAACATACCCGTCTAGGGGATTTAATCACGACCAATTGCTCAGTCGTTTTAAGTTATTTTCGTTGGAACATAGACGTATTACTACATCAATTAAATTCTTATACGACCTACTTCACAATCTCATAGATTGTTCTAGTCTCCTTGATGGAATACAATGGCGTGTGCCACGACTTGTCTCCAAAAGTGATCAAACGTTTTACTTGCCTCGAAGTAACACTAACTTAATGTTAGTCTCCCCTATATATGTTGCATGTCAGCGCTACAATAATGTATCCTTATTTTGTGACATTAACCACGCTACATGGAACTGTATTAAACATTTTCTCAATAACAATAATTAACCAGCTTTAACACTTGCTACATTTCTTTCGTTACCCTTATAATTAGAATTTTCTTAGAACATTTATCTTTTATTATTTTGTTTTGTTCTCTTCTCCTTTGGAATTACGTACGTGTAATTACGTCACTTATTCAATTATTCAATTGTAAGTCTATGCTATTTAAGTCTAACTTACTTGTTGTATTTTGTATTTGTCCATAATTGGTTTATACACTGTTGGGCAATAAAGTTATTATATTTATGTACCTAAACCAATTTTATTGATGAATTATGCGTTCACTGCACACAATCATTAAATCATGGCAGATGTTACATTCTAATGACAACTTTGTCATTTCCGCACCGCGAGAGTGCAATTAACGTGTAAAGGCCGAAAAGTCTAAATTAGTGCATAGCAGTGCAGCAAACCACTTGGATTTCTGAAAGCGTAATAATGAAAGACCTGGTGCCGCATAATGGAATTGTATGAAACTTTCTAATCGAATTTTGTTTGTTGAATGGGATCTAAAAATAAAACCACATTTATTTTTTTCTCTTTGAGTTTTCTACTTTACGGGATAGGGTACAATACAATATGGAATTTTGTTTGCTTCTGTGCTTGCACCCCCGTGTAATGTTTTTGATTTGTATGTCAAAGAAACATTGAAATATAATACATTTTCTTTCTAATAGCAAATTTCCTTGATAATTATCTAGCCTTTGAATGGAAACAGTCGCCTTTATGCTTTAGGCAAAGGAGTGGCTGGCTTAGTCCCAATCGCGTACTTTCGAAATCTTGAGGAAACAAAGGGTTTCTTATTGAACGTCTGAGAATCTGTTTTGCACCAGCTTTTTAATTAAGTACAACATCAATACATTCGTAATCAACGTCAAAACAATACCACTATTAGTTACTTAAGAGGTTGTTGTGCATAGATATTGTACCTACTAATATGCCTGGGTCATACTTTTATATCGCTACTGGCACTTCAAGCTAATTTAACCATTTATTCGCTTGAATTGTTTTACAAAAGAAAACGCCTGACATTAAAAGTGATTAGAAACGGCATTTTAAAGTAGTAGACAATTCAACCAAATTTCGAGAACTGTCGTAAAAGTGTAATTTATGTACCTACAATAAATAGCGCCTGAATGGCTTCTGACTAAAAAATAAAGGCTGAACTTGACATTTGTTAAAGGCTTCATATAAATTAAATTTTACATTTAAGCTGAATACCTGATCATGAAGTCGAAGTAAAACACTCGCTATGGAAATTTTGATTATTTTTAATAATATGGAGAGCCAACAGTTACCTGACAGGATGGTAAAATTTGACTTTATTTCCAAAAGTAAATGTAATATTCATCACTTATTAAATTTATATTTTCGTTCGGCAAGTCACACTTAGTCTTCTAACTCTATGGGTCACACAGACGGCTGTTGATGCGACCTGAAAACGTCTGTACCTAGGGAGTGCTACCCATAAGATAAATACATATATTGAAATCAAAAAGCTACAAACAAGATGTAATTGCATTTTTTATTTTCACAGATAATTTTAAATCACACACTTGGCTTGCCCAAAGCACAAGAGGCTCTAAATTTACTGGATTCGTAAACATAGGTACATTTAAAAGCAATTACAAACACACTTATATGGACTTCTTTTTGTTGAATTCAGAGGTTATCTTGTTAATTGCTGGTTCTGATGATTATATTTAGTGCGCTTAATTCTAAATAAAAAACGATGGAGATGGACCTTCAATTTTGTAACAACAAATTTGACTGACGCAAGGCTGTGCCGGTAACTCACAAACACTTTTAGACATTCTTAATTTCTTGATCCTACTATACCTCATGGTGCACTTTAGAACGCTACAATGATACCGCTCCATTACCAGCATAAATTTTTATAATACAAAATCGACAACATATAGAACTTGCTCCAAACTTTGTTTTACTTTCGGTATTTGTCAAAAATTTGCACAATTGCGTTTTCATGCCATCAGCTAATTTGAATATGTATTTAAATTTCAGGTCTTGATAAAGTAAATTCTTTAAACCTCAGTCTACGTATGAACACACATAATTCGTGCACAAGAGTTATATTTCCATGATATCAAAAAAGAGCGACTTTAAAAAAAATTCATACAACCTCTTATAATAAAAATTTGTAAATACTCACAGCACTACCTACTTCTACTTCACCTTCACCTAGGTACTTATCTAGATGAGTAAATCTGTAAACCCATAATGTCTTCATAGTTGATGACGAACCCGATATACCTTCTCGTTGGCAATTTAAATTTACGGACCAACACATGCACATAATTTTTATTAGTCGACTTTTCTGTTTTGGGGATTCGATAGCTGAGTATGGAGGTCTTTACTTTGTCTTGGCAGCTCTGCTATGGTAGATGGCGCTGACTTCTTCCGGTACAGTTACGATTTGATTTCGCGTGTTGGTTGGAGCTGGTGCGATTTCACTTGTTGCTTCTTGCGCAGTGATTCTACCAATCTAACGCGTGTAATCGTCAACGGGGTCATCAGGCCTTGTCTGTATAGTTGGACCGATAACCGGCTGCCCACCAACCCCGCAATAATTCGTAATTTAATAATCTCTCCTTCTAATTGGACACTCTCGCACGTCTGGCTCATAGCGGTTAGGACGTTTCTAAATATGCCGCATGGTTCATCCGACCCTTCCGCATGGTTCATCCGACCCTTGCACTCTTTGGAGAAACCTCACTCGTTCATAGACAAATTTTTTCTTTTGGCCGAAAAATGTCTATAATGATCGCGAGGTTTGTTTGATTCTCTGCCGAAAGGGGAAAGGACTAAAGTTATTTATTTATTTATTCATTCATTCATTCATTCATTCATTCCTTCCTTCATTCATTCATACATTCATTCATTCCTTCATTCATTCATTTATTTATTTATTTATTTATTTATTTATTTTGAACTTTATTTTTAAGTGAGCGGGGTTTCAGCCAAGGGCTGCTCTACTAAACCGTAGCCTACCGATAGAACTAGCCGTGACACTCATCCCCACTATTGTGTTGACGTCACAACTGACGGCGGCCGTCATATCGACTTTTAATGTATAATAATTAATTCCAAGTAGTTTAATGTTGTACACTTAAATTAACTGTATTCGAACAGAATAAGTAAGAAAATGCCAAATACGTGCTGCGTCCCTGGTTGCAAAAGCAATTATAGTTCAAGAGACAAGGTTCCTTACGGTTTTTCGTTTTCCGAAAAATGAAGACATCAATAAAAGTGGTTAAGATGTATTCACCGGGACAATTTTGAAATTACTAGTTACCCCAGGGTTTATATAAAGCATTTCTCCGACATTTTCATTATTCGGATAGACAAGATGACTAGATAAGACGATACAGTATTAACAGTTCCACGAGACCAGATTAAACTTGCCGAAGACACGTATCCCACCATTTTTGAAAATCAGTCATCATATATGAAAAGGATGTAAATGATGAGTTACGGGAAAATATAGACCTTTGCAACTACAAATGACCGAAAATCTGTAGTCTCTAGGTGGTCCAGGAGCCGAGATCTCGATGGAACAGACAGATAGGCAGACGAGGGAACAACGAGCACATAAGCCTTACCTCAACTTCGTTGTGTTACGCTAAAAAAGGCAGATGTGTGTATTAGAATGTTTAAATTTTATTTGTTTTCAGCTCGGTTTTCAGTGAGTATTTGTTGTTAATGTACGTATTTAATAAAATTTTTGCATAATAACACGTGTCTATAATTAGGAAACAACATATAACAATCCTGCGGCTCAAAATAAGTAATTACTTAATGTTTTCGCGTTCAATGAGTACGCACGCGAATCAAATTGCATTTAAACACATAAGTAGTATCGCGTTGCAGTGGCCCATCTCCAGTTGTGACGTCACTAAATCAATGTTACGGCTAGATCTATCGGTAGGCTACGACTAAACCCACCCACTATACATTTACAAATATGCATGCCCGAAGAGGCGAAAAGTGCACTTTCAAATTTGTTTTTTTTTTTTCGATTTTAATAATCCTTATGGACACCTATACACCTATAGGACCTATTAAAATTTCATACTCTGTGCTCACTCCTAATTACATAACCATTCAATTAAATGTAATGCACATTCACGTTTGGTCGCTCCCTGTATTACTATATCACCAAAATATGTAACACACCCTTCAATATTATTTATAATCGAATCGATGACTGCATGAAATAAACTTGGAACGGTTTTTAGTCCAAAAAATAATCTTTTTGCTAAGTATGAGCCTCTGCGTGTGCTGATAGCTGCCACTTTGCAGCTTTCATCATCCAGTTTTAGATGTAGGTACGCCAAACGCAAAAGAATTGACTGGTTTTTAAATTCGTGAATACTTCTTGTATTATTGGAATTGGATAATGAGCATCTTCTAATTGTGGATTCACGGTCGTTCTATAAACGTCACAAATTCTAACTCTTTGGTCAGATTTTGGAACCATTACCAATGGTGTTCCCCATTGACAGAATTACGTTTTCTCTATGATTCCTTCTTTCTCTAGTTTATCGAGTTCCGACTTGACTTTTGGTATTAATGAAAATGGGACTGTTCTTGGTTTCAGGTAGACAGGTTGTGTTAGGTCGTGGTTTTAAAGTAATACGCAGATTTGGAGTTTCTCAAATTTTCCGAGACTTCTCATGTTATTTATGTTGCTATGGAACAGAATAACAAGTAGAAATAAATAACAATCACCTAAAAAGATAACATGTTCATGAGAAGGGTACAGGATATACAATTCGACATTCAGGGCCAATTGCACCGTCAAAATTAAGTATCCCCTTACCTTAAATACCATTGCAACGATTGTCTTAATAATCGTTGCCATGGATTTTAAGTTCGACTTAACTTTAAGCGAGGCTTAATTTTGTTGGTGCAACTGGGGCTAAGTGCATCCAAAAAGGTTTCATAACGGTTTATACAGAATCCTAAGCGCCATTTTAGCTTGATGGAATCTTACCGAAATCCATAACTGCTCTATGGTTGGACAAGGCGCAGAAAGATACGTAAATAAACGTAAATTTTCTTATTCTCAAAGTAATAATGCATTTAAATGAGCAGGATGCACCCCGAAATTAGCCAAAGGGTCAGCCCTCAATAAAAATCTGTATCTACACGGCCGCCATCACACACTAATAAAGCTCTCTGCAATAGTACCTATCTGTACATGGAAATCGTCCCTTACTTTTCACGGGGTCAACATTTGATACGTGACAAATTGGCTTACATCCGCGGCAACTAGAAACATTACCACTTTATGTGGAAATAAAAAATACGAGTATAAACGAACCATAGTTTTTGTGTTGAAATAGCATTTTCCATATACGTAGCTAGAGTTTTATTATTACCGAAATGATGCCAATTTACAACAGAGCTTTATCCGCTTTAACGTGTACCTTTATAATACAATTACGCGGATAATCAAACACCAATAACTTTTTTATTACATAAATCACTTTTAAAATAAATAATGGCAGGGATGTAAAAAAAGAACAGACTTTCCCTCTATTGAAGGGTTGAACTAATGTGGCGTTGAGGGTGATTTATGCCGAGCTGGTAGGAAAATAGATAGGCCACAGTAGGGGAATAGATATGAAGGGACAATCAGAGAGCTTTTTGTTTTCGCGACCACTCGGGTTTGAAGAATGTTTGGCTAAGTTTGACTGTAAGCAGTTTCTTTGCGGATATTAAGTAACAAAATGTACGGTATAAAGCGATGTAGAAGGAATATTATGGCGTCTTTCGCACAGAAATCTGTACGTGATACCGACATATGTGTTTATAAAGGCTGAGAAGTCTTTCGATATCTTTATGACTCCATTTTTGTGATCTGAGCTATTCTATTGTTGTATGTACCTATGCCGATGTGCACTATTAAATGGTATAATTATGTACTTGGGCGATATACCCTTAAATGTTTAATGTAGCGTATGCCTCTTACTATCTGCTGGATGTGTTATTTTATACCGGACAAGGGTCGTTCGTGTTCATGCTTTTCTATTAGTCCGTTTTAGAAAGGTAATATTAATAATGCACTGCTCTACCCATTATCATTCATTTATATTTAGAGAACGCAAAGCTCTTTTAAATGAGATTAAATGGTTAACATGTGGATCGATTCCCAAAATTCGTTATACACACTTTGTATTCTATCCCACCGTTGTGTACTATACAGTAGTTTTCTTCTTCATTATTAACTAATCCTATTTGATCTGTAATCTTCGAAACGTAACCATAGTTTCATTTGTTGCTTCTGTACTACGCACCGGGAAGCGCAAATATTTTAATTAAAGGGAGATCAGCAATTAGTTTTAGGGCTTATCTTTTGAACCGCACGCCATGTTCTATTATAATTAGGCTTACCAAAAACAGAAATAGAAGCAAACAGGAGATGTGATCCTTTTCCCATGTTTGCAAAATTAGGTAAATATTAATCAACTAAATTATTAGCACGTTTTTGAACTTAATTAACATTATCCCCCTTTATTCCATAGCCCCATAGTAGAAAGCCCTTAATTACATTCGGTCGCGATTTTATCATGCTTTTGGTCTCGAGTTTTTTCCGTTGCATCAAAACTTTCGTGTAAAAATAAAATTATCCCATTAAAAATCAAGCTCTTGCGTATTTACCTCCGATTATTCAATGCGATTATTCAATGGCATTTGTCAAACTTCCACCAGTGAAATGTCGCGAAATTTTTTCGTATTAACCGGAAAATTCTTCTTAGTTGTTAATCAATTTCGACAGCCGACTTATCACCACATCTTTTAATTTGATCACTCATAACGAATTATGTTGGAGCACAAAAGTTCGAATAGAAAAATGAAAAGCAACTTCCGTAATTTATTTTGACGTTTATTGTTGTCATGGCTTCGGGATTATCACGTATAAATTTGCGTGGGTAATTACGCTTAAAGTTTCTTTTGATTGATTGAATAGTCCTTCGAATACCATTCGTAGTCGAAGTATTTGTAGACTATTTTTGAGGTGCTGCTCCACTCATGCTAGTTGCGTTTTTTAATACCATTCATATGAATATTGTACATTTAGACACTCCAGCTTCTTTTGCAAGCACTAGGATTATTATTGGTCCTATGGCTCCCTCAGTTCTTGACAACTGAATGGGGGGTGGGGCAGGTGTAGTGTTACATGTGCAGAGAGTCGTTTATGAATTGGTTTTTTGCATATAATAATAAGGTCTTTATTTGTTTAGACAATTAGAAGGAAAAGAAACATAATTCATTTTAAGGAGGATTAAGGGAGATATAATAGGCGAAGTCTAGCCAAGTCAGGCTACTCTACTTAACCTACGATACTCGTCCTCTAAACATAAATTAAACTGAAATTAAATGACTTAATGGCATAACTAAGCAAAAATGAGAAACAAAAATATATCAATATTTCAACGACCAAACAACTAGCTGAAAGATAAGTAAGGAATGAAAGTTAGATCTCAAGTGTGGCTAGGTAGTGATTCACACGCTGCAAATTCAAAAAGTATTGTTTAAGTTTAAATTTGAACTTATTGATATTAAATATCTTAAACTCATCAATAAATAAATTAACTAATTTCACGGCATTATAAATAAATGATCTTTTATACAAAGCGGTTCGGTGCTGTGAAATTGTAAATGGTGCATTATGCCTAGTATTGTGCGAGTGAGTACTGTGCCTTAAATTGAATTTGGACTTCAACTTACATGTAGTATTGTTGTTTAAGAATTTGTGTACGTCCTGTTTGGAATGATTCGGTATTTTATATTTTTGCCTTGAATTCTAACAGGAAGACGAAAATTGTAAAAGGATCTCGTGTGGAACATAACAACACAGAAAGGGAAAAAAGTGGTTATAATAATGTCATTTATTTCGAAATATCTTTCTAAATAATTTCAGTAAAAAGAAAAATGGGTTTGAAAAATTTCGTTTTTTCCGGATATCTCCGAAAGTAGTCGGAATTTTGTCAGTTTCAAAACTGCCAAATTTAAACTACCTACCCATTTCTTACAGTTCCCAAGATCTCCTTGGTGGCCCTCGAATTCTAATCAGCATATATTTTATAATTTTACATTAGGAGTGCAACAAAATTTGGTACCATTGTATCATCCTCAAGCGAAAATGGTTGGACATCACAACAGGGATCTCAAACCCAGGTTCGCTATTTTGGTGGAAGACGATCACACCAGTTGGTTTGACAAATGCATATTTGCCGCATGCTAGAGAGCTGCGCAGTCACGACGAAGTGGAAAATGAAGGTTAATTGGCTAAGAAGATGGTTTCCTCCCGCAAATTACCCCGTATTTGAAACAAATGCGCCTGGCATTATCATTGGCGATGAGTATTGATGACCGACAACTGGACCGCCGTAAATACTATGCTGACCAGAGTCGACGGTCTGCTCATGCATATAATACCGGAAATAAAGTGTGGGTCCTGACGCACACGCGTCGCAAATCCGATAGCCAACACAATTTAAGCCGAAGAGAGACTGCCCTTATGTAATTATGAGCGAAGTATCGCCCACTAGTTATCGAGTGGCAGATCCGAGTGATCTCATACTACCCTTCTGAGTCCCTGTCAAGGAGATGGCTTTCTGGTATCGTTCTTATTAGGAAAAAAGGATGTCCCAAAAAGAAATCCACATGTATCGGTTCATCAAAGGGACGACTTCAGAACCGCAGGGGGAGGATATAACCCTACGAAAAGAGAAGATGCAAAGAGTTTGCTCCTTTTGTTCAAATGGCCCATCTTTTTGAACCGTATAACTTTTTATACCAAACGTCACTTTATGAAACGCTATTTTGTTGGTAACAAAATGGGTTTATTTTTCATTTGCCTATTATATGTCAATTATATGTGTCATATGTGATATATGAAGCAGTCTATTACGCCCAAGGGCATAATGAGAGGGCATAATGGATTGTCATCTCATTATGCCCTCAAACGGTCTGTCAAATTGATTGACGGAGTTATATTATGTAATAAAAAAGATGCAACTTGATTCGTATGAAGCACTTGAATGTTGGGCACACAATACTCATGACATTTGTATATTGGAAATGCATTCTTTGGAACGATGAAAAATAAAATGTTGTATGCACCTCAGGCATTACTCAGTATTTAACCCTCGGGCGACTTACAATCCCTCGGCATATACTATATCGCTTAATGCCCTTAATGCATAAATAACTATTGTGTTATAAAAGCATTATGCGGGTCATTCTGTAATTGGGCGATAGTCGGTAGAGGGCGCAAAGCGTTGGCTGGCCCTAAAGTCCCTAGATTAGTAAAGTAACGCGAATAGCAGCCATTTTGGCTCACTTTGGGAACCGCGAAATTTGAAATTGAAAGTATGTATTTTGTAGTAGCTCTTGAATAGGGTAAGTTTTGTGAGCGTATCGTTTAATAGTTTTTAACGCCACAAGAAAAATATACCTAGTTGCATTGCTTCTTCAATCGTTTCGCCACTCCACATAAAACCCTTGTGTGTATCCAATTCTAAATATTTTAATTGATCTTCATTAAAAGTTTTCAAAAAATTGTCTTCACTTCTGACTAATTTCTTTTTTCGGTTTCTGTTTCCTTGCAAAAGTGCCTAGATGCGCTTCTCTAATGAATTAATGGTTACATCAGTACTCTCCTGAATGTACACACTACTATTATAATACAAAACAACAAATGTCAAACCTGACACTAGTTGTCAAACGGCCATTTTGGCTCAGTTAGCAGTTTGTTTTTGTCTAATACACTGGCCTAATGAATCGCGTTACTTTAGTAATCGAGGGACATCAGCTGGCCCTATGTCTTAGTATTCAGCTTTGAGGAACCATATTACGTCATAATGGTGACGCATAGCGCCCGCCCCCGGAACACAAAACTCACGGTGGCGCTAGAAAAATCTTAGAGGCGTTAGCTGTACATACAGATTCTAGTATTGTCTTTCTTTTGTAATAATCATAATCTAAAATGGTGGTGACATAAGCCCACGCTACATAGTTTGTGGATTAGGTAAAGCATTCCAAAGCAATTGTTCGAAATAGTTACATAATACTGGATTAATGGTGTCTGGTGTCTCAATTCTTATCATTATCCGAAAGCAATTATTGAAACATTAGCATGTAATGAACCATAAGGGTTTAATGGTCTCTTAATTGTATACCTGTTCTTGTAACGACTGCTTAAGCCCGTTTGGTTATTACAAAATTCCTAGAGTTTGAAAATATTAAACTTAACCAGTGGTTGAACATTTATTTGGTAATATGCGGATTGCGGAGTATGTGAACAGTGAAAAATGCAATCGTAAGCTTGTATAGAAAGGATTTCAGTTTGTTATTAGTTTTTACGTTTGTATATAAATCCAATTTCCCATGTTATTTCTTGCATAAATGTATAAAACGTAAAAAACAAGGTTTATTTCTAGCATTATTCGAATAATAGGTACTTTTGAAAAGATGATTTAGTCATTGATTATTCCAAGAACGAATACATTAAACGAATTCAATTCAAGCAATTGAATTTGAAGAATTGATTTCACTTACCGTTACCGGTTTTAAAGTACTTATCCTTTACAAATAATAGTTACTTCCCCCATTTGGGAAGATGCGTTAAATAAAGGTGCTGTGTGAATGCACGCTTTGTATTTATTCATAGATAAAGAGTATAAGATTCTAGATATATTCAATTGTGCTTTAACCCCAACGACGACCGACGTAAACTCAAATTATGTTTAATGAGACACTGAACGTCGCTTCGTTGCAGTACGATATTGCCAACGGAACGACTTTGAATTTTCTTTGAAATCGACAAAAACGTTTGCTGGAATTTGATTAAAAATGCGATGTAGGCGTCTAAATTGTGCTGACACACCTTGATCTTTAATTAAACGGCTTGCTTTTAGTTTCTTACCTTACCTTCTTATTTTACAAAATCGGTATTCCTGATATTTTCGAGCTTCCTTGATGCTCGTGAAAGCATCCCACTAATTAGCTGTTCAATAATGTGCATGCTATAACAATAGAAATTTCATGAACGGTTACGGGACGCTTAGTTAAAGCTAAATTCAAAATTAATATATTATTAAACCAAAAAGTAAGGGTACTCTTTGGTTAAACTGAGGAATGAACGCAACGATATTTTATGAATTTGTCCTAATAAACCATCTGCACTGCTGGGCATTTGGAAAAAAAAGCAAATTTAGCTAATGAAAATAGCTGTTTCGTTTTCCCATTGTATATCCCGGAATTATGAAAGGGAACAGATCGTGCCTTATTTTATGTTGTACGTTATAGGTTCTTGTGGTCTTTATTTGTCAGTAGTCAAGGATATCATATTACTTCGAAATTTATTCTTCTATCATACATCTAAACTAGAAACAACTTTATTAGCTGCTCAATAATTGGGTTGAACTTTTATTAATATTCTCACCGGGAGAGAATGCCGGTACGTCATAGTTTACAATCGTGTAGTTTAATATGAAAAACGAGTCAAAGTACTTCCGTAATAATCTTCCGTAAATAATCAGTTTCAAAACCCCCACTTATCTTATCAGATATAGTACAGAGGTGCATAATTTAAAGTTGCGGTTCAAAGGATTGATATCGCCTCCTTCTAATCGAACGCAGATGTTTCGCTGGCCATTCACATACACCATCTTCCAAGTATATAACAAATTTTTTCTACAACTGTCAAAAAAACCTGTCATTTTCCGACGAATTTCGAAACACGAAGTACTAGATTGTTAAACGGTTAATTAATAAGTAAGGTTGCTCTTGACAACGTGCGCGAAATCGTCAACAGTGAAAAAAAGTGTTTCGCGCACGTGACAAAGTTGAACTTAAACAGCAAATAACCGTCAGATTGTGGAAGTCTCTAAAAGAGGCACCAAGATACCGCCTGTAATCAAAATACCACGTGTGGAATTCTGAAATTATATCGTCATAAGAGAGTAATTCGCAATATAACCCAAACATCGAAGTGACAAAAATAGAGGAGAATCGTCAACGATAGAAAACCTAGTTTAATAATCCACCGAAGATTATCACACCATTAGCTGCTTTCGCCAAGCGTGTCGAACGAAAAATTACCGGAAAGAGAAAGTGAATCCCTACGCATCAAATTTGCGTGGGTAAATTGCATAGATAATTGAATCAAACCCCTTTAGATGTTCTCCAACAAGTAGTAATACCGTGAACAATAACGAGTTGTCTTTTTGTTTAGGATCCAATCCCGATATCAAATATCGTTCATGACTCGGTAACCCAATTCCAGAAAATGACGGCTCATTATCAGCAAGTGGAAGATAGGTTCAAGGTATTGGCACCGGCCGGTAACGGTGAATTTAACCCAAGGTTACACATACGTCGACTGAATTGTAGGTAAAGTGTCTCCGAAACTTCAGAACCCAACATTAAAACTAAAGTGAAACCCTAAAAGAATTCAAAGGTAAACCCCTCCCTTTGATAACCTAACATGTATATACCTCTTAAATAAAAGGGCAAATTACAGATGAAGCAACAATGGGGGTTTACAGTAGGTATAGTTGAATTCCGCAGTTCTAATTTAATAAGCTTGTACCTGAAACCATAAATCATTTTTTTGGACAGTAAAAGTTTATTTAAAAATAGAGGCTGATTAGCAAAAAAATAATGAACATGTGCGGTTTTAAAGGTTTGTTCAAAACGATATGATTGTGGCGGGCTCTGTGACGTAATAAGCCCGACCAATCAGCTCCTAGAACCATTCAGATGACATAACGACTTGGCAATATTGCAGGAGAATGGCATTTATAACTTGCGTCATCTGTCACAGGCACTTGTCACTTTCGTGCTAGATGCAGTTAAACATCTTAGACCATATAGTACATGGACTGCTAATTGTAACTAAAATATGGTCAAGGACATCGCCTGGCTATGTGAGTTTCAGGGTAAACGAGTCTGTCCGAAGTTGTCCGATGAGGCACGATTTGAGACTGTCAACCTATAAATTAACAAACGTCAATTAATTAATCGCCTAGATATCCCAAAAAAAGCAAACTTATTCTTATTTGTGGACGTATAGCAAATAATGAAGAGTATTTAAAGCTTCTCCTACTACGCGGTTACTATAAATCTGCTCATTAAACGATCCTAGTGGTGTTTACACGACTTTAGTTTACCCTGAGATTCACATACCCACGACTACAGTGCCCTCTATCCGTGACCATCCATTTTGTATTGAAAGCATAGGGCGAATAGCAGTCCATGTACTATATGGTCTAAGTTAAACATCCCTCTCAAAACGTCAAATGTGACAAACGTCAGACCCTCGCGTAAGGTTGCCAGCTCACTTCTACGTGATTGGTTGTAGGTTTGTGACGTATTTAGTCTGAAGCGTTTCAAATTCGGACTAAAAACACAGCTTTTCAATAATTTATTTTGGGTTTAGTTTACTCGCAAATAAAAATTGAGGGCACAGGGGTCTTTTTATTTTTAATGTACTTTGTGGATCAGAAATAAAAAATGAAGGCGGGATGAGCCCATTGTCGATGGAAAATTGTCGTATAACAGATGACAACCGAACCTAAAGAAAAGGTACACTTCGGAACATTACGGAAAATGCAAATGGTGGTACTTACGATAAGACAGCAAAAATATATCCTCGCCATTGGAGTTTTTGAGGTGAACCCGTCCACTTAATTATTCCAGAATCTCTAATTTAATGAATCCAATTGCCAGAGATTAATAAAATATGGATGATGGCAATTAAAATGCCATGCGTTCCCAACTAGCACCACAACTGTTGGTTGGCGAAGTGTAACCTGATAGGTTCTCGACAGAAAAGATAGTGAAAATCGATACAACTTGCGCGGTTAAAATTCCAACAATAGATGGAGCCATCTATTCAAAAGTTACAAGGATCTTTCAACAGGTAAATCGTGGCTGCTTCGAAATGGAGAAACTAAACCGTTACAGAGTCTGTGTTGCGAAATCGCAATATCACTATACTTAGACATAGATTTAAAATATTCTATAGTTAGAGTACCGTAATAGTAACCATATATGATTGGGGAGGAAATTGTGCGGGAACAACTATAAAATTAGAAAACATGTTGGTGTCAGAAATCCATGATGACCCCAAACGATCCCGCCGCCATCAATATAGGGGCACAGTGCAGATTGCGACACTTCCTATAGACGTAAATCTGTTTAGGTGACACGCTCAAAGTTCGTTTAACAAATGTCAAAAGTAACTAACAGTAACACAATGTCAAGTAGAAATCGTCATGTCGGCCAGCGATACCCCGTGGCTTTCAGCTGGGAGGAGCGCTCAAATATGTCAAATTTTAATTCAATTTCAATTCTGACTTTCCGACTATATTTACCTCTGGCGCCTTTATTTTGAACTCGACGAAAAAATGCCAAAACTTTTTTGTACAGCACATCAAGGCACATCTTTTTTTATAATTTTTCGTTTAGATACTTATTTTTCGAGAACAGTGCAAATTTCAAAAATTATAAAATAAATACTCTAACTTTTCAATTTAAAATTTCTAAAAAACTAAAAAATTTACAGAAAAACTGTAATGAACTTTTTTGTAGAGTCTTTGATGCCACATTAACCAGTGTATGTGAAAATTATTGCAAACATTTTTTGTTAAGGCCCTTTTGTGCATAAAAAAATCAGTCATGTAACGATAACTAACATTTTTCTGTAGTCAGCTCTTAGGCTAATATCTTCAGCCATTTATTGGGAAGACATTGATTTTTTTTGGGTTAAAAAATTGTGTATTCCCTGGTGTATTCTTTAAAATTTAGTGTAGTGTAATTGTATCATCAGTTAGCTAATGATACTACAACTTAAGTTGTAGTATCATAACTATACAAATTGACATTCATTTAAGATTAGATTAGATTACAATATAAAACCAGGAAAATCAAGATATATCGAAGACTATCAGAGACAGTATAGGGCATTATTACCAAAAGGTTTTTAAAGGAGCTAAAAAATGGCAGAAAAATATACAAGGTGTTCCATTTAAAATAAAATAGCAATGTTGACAATAAAGTGAGGGGAATCGCGCTGCAGTTATTTAAATTGTATTTTTACAACAGGACCCGGTACGTAAAAATTTTGATATGCATATAGTGATTCGGCTGATTCCTCCATCTCAAATTTTAAATCTCAACAAACAAAGGTCTTAATGCACATCGCATCATAGTGCACTAAAGGATTTCTTTCTTTACATACACTATCCGCTTGCGTTTCCACTCTATGAGGCTTGTAATCATTGTTGATATATATTCCTTCATATTACACTAGGAATGCCACTGAAAAAAGTACAGGTAATTATTACTACTATAAATTTTTGGTCTACCTCGATTAATTTTTTTTTGTATATTTGAAATATTGCGAGCGTGAATAATTACGAACAATTTGTACATAAAGATTCATGTGTCATTCTCAATTGCTGGCGTGATCAATAAATATTTAAGGCTGACACATTAATCTCTCACGAGGTAGAGCGGTACAATAAACGAAACCTTCTGAATGCTATTAAAAGAAGCTTTAATAATAATAAAAGTTTTAGGTGCGCTTTAGTTTAAATTTGCAGTAAAATCCTATAATTTACATTATGCATTATGTAAGCTATATAGTGACACTAAATCTGTACATCGTTAAAATTTCATTTCCGTACTTTATGTTCAATATGCATTAAAATAATAATTGGGCCATGTAATTTGACGCTTAAAATAAGAACAAAACCGTTACCGTCGTACATATAAAAATCTATAGGTATCATTTATCAAGTGTTCATTGCGAAACCCACCCCCATTAATAAACCAACCGACCGGTATAAGTTTCCTTGCATTATTTCGGTTACGACCCAATTTTTTTTCTCTATACCCACTGAGTTAAATTCGTTTATAAAATGTCACTAAAGGAGTAAGCAAACTTTTAGCAAACTTTAGGATTCAGTGTTTTTATAAGTTAGTTGCAACACCGCGTTACCCCTATACTGTGTATGAATTATAGAGATTTGCAAACTTCAAACTAAGAAGATCAAGTACTTTCTGTAGTCTGTATGTTTATTTATTTATTATCCCAATTTTTTTAAACTGTTACTTCAAGCTGAATTATCCTTTACTTCATTAACGAAAGGACGTTAATAGATTTTGATTTTGCACATCTTACAAGCAACTACGGTTTTTCATTTCGGCTCATTTCGTGGCAATATTCCAACTTAGACGGTTGCAAATATGCCTAAAGAAAAAAAAGCACAACTTGCCATATAGAATAGAACAAATAACTATTATTATCCTACGCATCGCATTTATTAGTTTCTCGTGTTTTCGCCTTCCTTATTTTATAGCTTATTGAAACTTTTAGTTTACACACACAAAATTATCCTCACCAGTGCCACGGAAAATTACGAAAGCGTAGAAGGGCCACATACTCTCCATTTTTACTTGCAATTGCGATTTACTATATCGCAATTGCGTCTTAATAACTTGCAATTGCGACTTACTATCTCGCAATTGCGACTTATTATCTTGCAATTGCGACTTACTATCTCGCAATTGCAACTTATAATTCTCCATTTTGTACATTACTAGTCTTAACTTAAACATTCAACAGGTGAAGTGTTACACTTATTCTCTGAGGTGAGTAAGCAAGCGAGCATCCAGTTCCACAAATACCTTTAATCATATAAGACGCAATGCTAATAGTTGAGTCAAGCAAATAAATTACATACGAAAAAATTTTTGTGCGCATGCGCAGAACGCAACTTGCTTATTTATGGAGCAATTTGAACGAAATTTTGATGGTAGGTCCTTTTAATAAGAGCAAATAAATTGCTTGCACAACAAATTTTGTGCGCATGCGCAAAACGCAACTTTCTTATTTATGGAGCAATTTGAACTAAATTTTGATGATAATGATTTAAAACTTAGAGAAAATCTTTGCGTATTTGAAAACTGTATTTAGTCATCAGTATTACCATTGAATAAGAATAGTGTTTTTATTCAATGGTATTCATTCATCATCATGTTTTGAATATTTGGAATTTACTCCACCAACCTTAGATTAAAGTTGTATAAATACATTGTACTTACCTAAATTGTAACCAGTCTATACAAAATGTTTAAGACTGCCTTCTAGGTATATTTTGTTCAGGCATTCCGTTATTTAAATCCGTCATTTTTAGATGGATAAAGAAACCAGCTATCACCTTTCTACAGCACTGGAAGAGTTTCTAATTGGACGAAATGTAGCAGAAGATACTCTAAATTACCTTCGACTACATAAGGTATTATGTTCTGTGGTTATGTATGATTGCTTACACACTAATATTACTTTCTTAGATTGACACGGATATTATTGCTTTAATGGATGAAACGGAACTTTCAAAATTATTTGCATCTTATGGAGATAGACTTGCTGTTGTAGATTTTTGTAAACGACAAGTTCATACAAACAATCGCAAAATCAGTTTGTTTGATCGTCTTCGCAAAAAAGTGTCAAACAAACGCAAACATAGTAACTCTTACAGCGAAGACGATGATTCAATGCAACCAAGTGTTATTTTAAAATGTTTAATGAATACTTTATTAACATAAAATGCACTATAATTCAATCACAGATTAACTAAACGTAAAAAATCGTCTCTCAAATCTTTACATCATTTTTGCACCCACGCGCGATTTCCACTTCACTTTTTTCAGCCTCCTATCCCTTTTTATATTTTAACACCAAGCAGTACAAAACCCCGAAATGGTAAAAATACGAGACTCATAAAACTTGGATGGTTTCACTACAATGAAACATTCAAGGAACCGAAGCAAGTACGAGCAATTAACGGAGGCGGTAGTAGAGATGTTCGCGTACCTAAATATTACAATAAACAAGACATCATTGACGAAGGATGCAATCTATTTTTCCCTAACGGTACATCTTCAAAAGGACTAAAGTTGTCCGATATGAACACTACCCTATTAGACTTTTGTGCTAAAGAACTAGAGGATGAAGTAATGACCATTGAAAAAATGTTTCAAACTGCTAAAATAACGCGACTCCACCTGTATTTGTGCACTACTCCAAAGAAAAGAAAGGAAGTATGTGAGACTGTCACAAGTGAAACTGCGGATACAAGGGGCACCAGCGACACAATGTATGGGGAAGTACCAACACAACTTTCTTCTGACCTTACGGAATTCCAGTGCAGTTACAACATTGAAGATTTCCTTTGTTTACCACCGGATGCAGTGGTTGCAAACGACAGGTTGTTAGCAACACAAATACAAAACGAAGAGAACGACGGTTTCATTTTGTCATTGGAACAGAATACTGAGAATACACTGTTACTCCTGTGAGTCCAACAGCCGATATCTCGATTTGTCTTCATAGAGGACGGGTATTTGAAGAGCTAATAAATATATTTCTGGAGAGAAGAATGGTCGGTAGTAAAATACATGTAACTCTCATGCTCCCCAATGGTGAATTGGAGTGTGCCGAAGATTTGGGTGGGGTATGGAGGGATGCACTTAGCGAGTTTTGGAATTCCATGTATGAAAAATGCACAATCGGTACAAACATTAAAGTTCCCCAACTAAGACACGATTTTGGAGTAGAAAAATGGTCAGCAATCGCCGAAGTATTAAAACAAGGTTGGATTACTGACAAGTATTTTCCCATCAGATTATCGAAATGTTTCATGGAATACACAATTTTCAAACAATGTTCTGGAGACGTAACTACCGATTTTTTTGGTTACATTAGCGAAGACGACAAAACAGTATTCCGTGAGGCAATTGGCCATTTTGAGTCGATTCCTACGGACGAACTCCTTGATGTGTTAGGTCGTTACGATTGTAAAACTCTGGCGAAAGAAGATAATATTAAACAAATCATTGACGAACTAGCCCACCAAGAAATTCTTCAGAAGTCTGCTTTCATATCTGATTGCTTTAATAAAGTCCTAGTAAATTTGGTAGATGTCAACGAATTTAATGAAATTTATAGAACTAGCAATCCAACATCTAGAAACATACTAGCAGCTTTGTTATATGATGACAACTTGTCCGAGGAAGCAGAAAAAGTATCTGCTATGTTAAAGAGATATATACGTGAGGCTCCTGAGAATATTCGTATGGCTTTTCTAAGGTTTGCAACGGGGACTGACATCCTTTTGGGTAATAAAATAAAAATTATATTTTCCAAATCTGATGGTTTCAGCCGTCGACCGATTGCCCATACATGCACAAATACTTTAGAAGTTCCCGATTGTTATGATAATTTCATGGAGTTTCGTTCAGAATTCAATTGTATATTAACCTCTAACATCTGGATAATGGATATTTTTTAATTTTTACATATTTTATTTTATAATTTTACCATAATAAGAATGATTGTTTCGTTTTATTACTAAATAAAAAATACGTTCGGCATTATTTGAAAATAAACTGGATAAATTAACTGTAGGTATCTGTAACTCTGCGAGATTGGTTTATTCAAGGTTCAGATTATTGGGAATAATAGCAAAAAATTAGATTAACGATTTAACGGTTATACCTATTGTACGACTGAGTTTACATCACAGAACAGGAAATGTTTAATTCAAATAACTTCGAAATCTGTAACCTGCTTGAATTCCTCCAAAGGATATACATACCTTAGGTACCTACTTACATATGTACGCAGTAGTTTTTTTTTAACCAACTGGCAGTTCCTTTGGAGTTCGTATCTCGACGGCGATTGTACTCTTACAACGGACAATCTTACACATATACAGTCTATCTCAGGAAAGAATGCCGGCCACAGAACACTTGATGCCGATCTAAAATCGATGGTTTAATATGAAAAACATGGCAAATTACTTCCGTAGTAATAATACTTTGATTAGAATATATTTTCTAATCAGTATTATTATTAGGGAAGTAATTTGCCATGTTTTTCATATTAAACCATACGATTATAGATCGGCATCAAGTGTTCTGTGACCGGCATTCCTTCCTGAGATAGACTGTACGTATTTTTCATCTTTATTAACCTGCTTAATTTTTTTTGCAAATGGATCTACTTATTTATTGTGCGGTTTTACAACACTATAATAAACATGATAGTTTGTTCCGTAAGTATAAGTACACATCAATCGCATTATACGGATCGGATGGAATATTTTCTACTGCAGCTTCATTAAGTAGAATATTACAAAGTTCAAAAACATCCTTATCACAGGGACATTCTTGATCAAGAAATACGCATTCTTCACGAGCAATTTCCAAGTCGTCAAATTCAACGGAGATCAAATAATCATTACTTCGATATATTTCAGGACTATGGTACATAATTAATGGTTTTCCTCTTGGCAATATGCTGTTCTTCGATGAAGATATATTATGCGAGTTCCATTCCAAAACCACGCTGTTCATCTCTGACTACACAAAAAAATTTTAATGTGATAAATAACAAAATAACTAAGTTCAAAGCGTACCTGGATTATTCGAAGGAAGCAAAATTGGATTAGTGCTTTTTCCAAGTAAGAACCATTAAAATAGCCATCGTCTTGAATCTTTTTAAATAAATTCATCCAAAACTCCGCGTTGTGCTTTCTTAATATTCCCCACCAGCACTCAATTTTTTGATTGGCTGTACTTTTACCATAAAGAAACGCTGGTCTGTGGATATTAATACCCGTATCTCTTCGAAAAAATACCTGCATTTGTTCGATGTGGCGGTTTTCCGTACCCATATCGGCCCTGATGGTCAATGGTATGCCTCCAATCTTTTGTATAGTGTCAACAAAATAACCACCGATAACACGGGGATTGTTATTAGTTCTCCCAGCCTTCATCCACATAATATGGCGCGAAAATCCATCTATACACCCATTAATTCCAATACCAAACGGCTTTAACTTGTCATAAGAGTCTACATGCCATAAGTAATTTGGTCCTTTGTTATTGTATTGTCTTCTTCGAAGTCTTCTCCTTGTTCTTATTTCAACACCCACGGGATCAATGGATTTCAAAAGTCGCCGAATAGTTTCCTGCCGAACTACAAAACCTTCTTGAATGCATTTGAGGTGCATCCAACGATATCCATGAAGCTGCCCTGATTTGGATACCTGTGTCCTTAAATAAGTATGTAGCCACTTGGTTTATTGGAGAATATCCTTTCTTTCGAAAAAGTTTTAAATTTTTCAATCTTCTTTTTAAAGTCCGAAGGCTAATATTACAATTATGTTGTACTTTAAGGAAAGCTAAAATTTCATCGTTGGACAACCCGAGAGTAAAATAAAATGTGATCAATTGCGTTTCACTCATTTTTGCAATGCATGCAATACGCGACAAACGTACAACATAGACTAAGGCTTAAGGCAAGCTAATCGACAGTAGGTATCAATTGTAATATTATGAGTTTATAAGTCGCAATTGCGAGATAGTAAGTAGCAATTGCGAGATAGTAAGTCGCAATTGCGAGATAGTAAGTCGCAATTGCGAGATAGTAAGTCGCAATTGCGAGATAGTAAGTCGCAATTGCGAAGTTCGCAATTGCAAGTTACGCAATTGCGATATAGTAAATCGCAATTGCAAGTAAAAATGGAGAGTATGTGGCCCTTCTACGCTTTCGTATGTACGTTTGTCGCGTATTGCATGCATTGCAAAAATGAGTGAAACGCAATTGATCACATTTTATTTTACTCTCGGGTTGTCCAACGATGAAATTTTAGCTTTCCTTAAAGTACAACATAATTGTAATATTAGCCTTCGGACTTTAAAAAGAAGATTGAAAAATTTAAAACTTTTTCGAAAGAAAGGATATTCTCCAATAAACCAAGTGGCTACATACTTATTTAAGGACACAGGTATCCAAATCAGGGCAGCTTCATGGATATCGTTGGATGCACCTCAAATGCATTCAAGAAGGTTTTGTAGTTCGGCAGGAAACTATTCGGCGACTTTTGAAATCCATTGATCCCGTGGGTGTTGAAATAAGAACAAGGAGAAGACTTCGAAGAAGACAATACAATAACAAAGGACCAAATTACTTATGGCATGTAGACTCTTATGACAAGTTAAAGCCGTTTGGTATTGGAATTAATGGGTGTATAGATGGATTTTCGCGCCATATTATGTGGATGAAGGCTGGGAGAACTAATAACAATCCCCGTGTTATCGGTGGTTATTTTGTTGACACTATACAAAAGATTGGAGGCATACCATTGACCATCAGGGCCGATATGGGTACGGAAAACCGCCACATCGAACAAATGCAGGTATTTTTTCGAAGAGATACGGGTATTAATATCCACAGACCAGCGTTTCTTTATGGTAAAAGTACAGCCAATCAAAAAATTGAGTGCTGGTGGGGAATATTAAGAAAGCACAACGCGGAGTTTTGGATGAATTTATTTAAAAAGATTCAAGACGATGGCTATTTTAATGGTTCTTACTTGGAAAAAGCACTAATCCAATTTTGCTTCCTTCGAATAATCCAGGTACGCTTTGAACTTAGTTATTTTGTTATTTATCACATTAAAATTTTTTTGTGTAGTCAGAGCTGAACAGCGTGGTTTTGGAATGGAACTCGCATAATATATCTTCATCGAAGAACAGCATATTGCCAAGAGGAAAACCATTAATTATGTACCATATTCCTGAAATATATCGAAGTAATGATTATTTGATCTCCGTTGAATTTGACGACTTGGAAATTGCTCGTGAAGAATGCGTATTTCTTGATCAAGAATGTCCCTGTGATAAGGATGTTTTTGAACTTTGTAATATTCTACTTAATGAAGCTGCAGTAGAAAATATTCCATCCGATCCGTATAATGCGATTGATGTGTACTTATACTTACGGAACAAACTATCATGTTTATTATAGTGTTGTAAAACCGCACAATAAATAAGTAGATCCATTTGCAAAAAAAATTAAGCAGGTTAATAAAGATGAAAAATACGTACAGTCTATCTCAGGAAGGAATGCCGGTCACAGAACACTTGATGCCGATCTATAATCGTATGGTTTAATATGAAAAACATGGCAAATTACTTCCCTAATAATAATACTGATTAGAAAATATATTCTAATCAAAGTATTATTACTACGGAAGTAATTTGCCATGTTTTTCATATTAAACCATCGATTTTAGATCGGCATCAAGTGTTCTGTGGCCGGCATTCTTTCCTGAGATAGACTGTATATGTGTAAGATTGTCCGTTGTAAGTGTACAATCGCCGTCGAGATACGA
This sequence comes from Photinus pyralis, assembly GCF_008802855.1. Classification (NCBI taxonomy): domain Eukaryota; kingdom Metazoa; phylum Arthropoda; class Insecta; order Coleoptera; family Lampyridae; genus Photinus; species Photinus pyralis. Next base: position 26,772,231 of record NW_022170510.1, read on the forward strand.
ACTCCAAAGGAACTGCCAGTTGGTTAAAAAAAAACTACTGCGTACATATGTAAGTAGGTACCTAAGGTATGTATATCCTTTGGAGGAATTCAAGCAGGTTACAGATTTCGAAGTTATTTGAATTAAACATTTCCTGTTCTGTGATGTAAACTCAGTCGTACAATAGGTATAACCGTTAAATCGTTAATCTAATTTTTTGCTATTATTCCCAATAATCTGAACCTTGAATAAACCAATCTCGCAGAGTTACAGATACCTACAGTTAATTTATCCAGTTTATTTTCAAATAATGCCGAACGTATTTTTTATTTAGTAATAAAACGAAACAATCATTCTTATTATGGTAAAATTATAAAATAAAATATGTAAAAATTAAAAAATATCCATTATCCAGATGTTAGAGGTTAATATACAATTGAATTCTGAACGAAACTCCATGAAATTATCATAACAATCGGGAACTTCTAAAGTATTTGTGCATGTATGGGCAATCGGTCGACGGCTGAAACCATCAGATTTGGAAAATATAATTTTTATTTTATTACCCAAAAGGATGTCAGTCCCCGTTGCAAACCTTAGAAAAGCCATACGAATATTCTCAGGAGCCTCACGTATATATCTCTTTAACATAGCAGATACTTTTTCTGCTTCCTCGGACAAGTTGTCATCATATAACAAAGCTGCTAGTATGTTTCTAGATGTTGGATTGCTAGTTCTATAAATTTCATTAAATTCGTTGACATCTACCAAATTTACTAGGACTTTATTAAAGCAATCAGATATGAAAGCAGACTTCTGAAGAATTTCTTGGTGGGCTAGTTCGTCAATGATTTGTTTAATATTATCTTCTTTCGCCAGAGTTTTACAATCGTAACGACCTAACACATCAAGGAGTTCGTCCGTAGGAATCGACTCAAAATGGCCAATTGCCTCACGGAATACTGTTTTGTCGTCTTCGCTAATGTAACCAAAAAAATCGGTAGTTACGTCTCCAGAACATTGTTTGAAAATTGTGTATTCCATGAAACATTTCGATAATCTGATGGGAAAATACTTGTCAGTAATCCAACCTTGTTTTAATACTTCCGCGATTGCTGACCATTTTTCTACTCCAAAATCGTGTCTTAGTTGGGGAACTTTAATGTTTGTACCGATTGTGCATTTTTCATACATGGAATTCCAAAACTCGCTAAGTGCATCCCTCCATACCCCACCCAAATCTTCGGCACACTCCAATTCACCATTGGGGAGCATGAGAGTTACATGTATTTTACTACCGACCATTCTTCTCTCCAGAAATATATTTATTAGCTCTTCAAATACCCGTCCTCTATGAAGACAAATCGAGATATCGGCTGTTGGACTCACAGGAGTAACAGGTGTATTCTCAGTATTCTGTTCCAATGACAAAATGAAACCGTCGTTCTCTTCGTTTTGTATTTGTGTTGCTAACAACCTGTCGTTTGCAACCACTGCATCCGGTGGTAAACAAAGGAAATCTTCAATGTTGTAACTGCACTGGAATTCCGTAAGGTCAGAAGAAAGTTGTGTTGGTACTTCCCCATACATTGTGTCGCTGGTGCCCCTTGTATCCGCAGTTTCACTTGTGACAGTCTCACATACTTCCTTTCTTTTCTTTGGAGTAGTGCACAAATACAGGTGGAGTCGCGTTATTTTAGCAGTTTGAAACATTTTTTCAATGGTCATTACTTCATCCTCTAGTTCTTTAGCACAAAAGTCTAATAGGGTAGTGTTCATATCGGACAACTTTAGTCCTTTTGAAGATGTACCGTTAGGGAAAAATAGATTGCATCCTTCGTCAATGATGTCTTGTTTATTGTAATATTTAGGTACGCGAACATCTCTACTACCGCCTCCGTTAATTGCTCGTACTTGCTTCGGTTCCTTGAATGTTTCATTGTAGTGAAACCATCCAAGTTTTATGAGTCTCGTATTTTTACCATTTCGGGGTTTTGTACTGCTTGGTTGCATTGAATCATCGTCTTCGCTGTAAGAGTTACTATGTTTGCGTTTGTTTGACACTTTTTTGCGAAGACGATCAAACAAACTGATTTTGCGATTGTTTGTATGAACTTGTCGTTTACAAAAATCTACAACAGCAAGTCTATCTCCATAAGATGCAAATAATTTTGAAAGTTCCGTTTCATCCATTAAAGCAATAATATCCGTGTCAATCTAAGAAAGTAATATTAGTGTGTAAGCAATCATACATAACCACAGAACATAATACCTTATGTAGTCGAAGGTAATTTAGAGTATCTTCTGCTACATTTCGTCCAATTAGAAACTCTTCCAGTGCTGTAGAAAGGTGATAGCTGGTTTCTTTATCCATCTAAAAATGACGGATTTAAATAACGGAATGCCTGAACAAAATATACCTAGAAGGCAGTCTTAAACATTTTGTATAGACTGGTTACAATTTAGGTAAGTACAATGTATTTATACAACTTTAATCTAAGGTTGGTGGAGTAAATTCCAAATATTCAAAACATGATGATGAATGAATACCATTGAATAAAAACACTATTCTTATTCAATGGTAATACTGATGACTAAATACAGTTTTCAAATACGCAAAGATTTTCTCTAAGTTTTAAATCATTATCATCAAAATTTAGTTCAAATTGCTCCATAAATAAGAAAGTTGCGTTTTGCGCATGCGCACAAAATTTGTTGTGCAAGCAATTTATTTGCTCTTATTAAAAGGACCTACCATCAAAATTTCGTTCAAATTGCTCCATAAATAAGCAAGTTGCGTTCTGCGCATGCGCACAAAAATTTTTTCGTATGTAATTTATTTGCTTGACTCAACTATTAGCATTGCGTCTTATATGATTAAAGGTATTTGTGGAACTGGATGCTCGCTTGCTTACTCACCTCAGAGAATAAGTGTAACACTTCACCTGTTGAATGTTTAAGTTAAGACTAGTAATGTACAAAATGGAGAATTATAAGTTGCAATTGCGAGATAGTAAGTCGCAATTGCAAGATAATAAGTCGCAATTGCGAGATAGTAAGTCGCAATTGCAAGTTATTAAGACGCAATTGCGATATAGTAAATCGCAATTGCAAGTAAAAATGGAGAGTATGTGGCCCTTCTACGCTTTCGTAGAAAATTATGTTGATGGCAATAGCTGTTTCCCTTTACAAGTACAAAGATCATAGTCATTACTTATACTAATTTTTCCTCCATTAAAGTGTTTTAGTACGTTTTCATGTACCAAACATGACTTGAAACTGCAATTTTTCTTGTTAGTATCTCCGCAGAGTCCATTACAAGTGGGGCGTGACAGTAATAACACCAGAAAAGTATTTAGCAATTCTGGAGATGAGGTTGGAGTTTTTTTATTCTTTCATTTATATTTCTGGCGTGGACTGTATGACCATAAATTTTATATGGTTGATGTAAAGTGATATCATACGTACTGCTGCAGTAAGCAGTAAATTTGCAATGTACTTTACGTCTACGTTTATATCAAATTTTAAGTATATTGGCAGCATGAAGGTTTGACATCATATTATGCACTACAAAATCAAAAAAGAAATGTTAATCTTTTGCTAGCATTTCTGTAAAAACATAAAAAATTTAATAAAGGATTCGCTGCTCAGATTTTCTCATTGTGCTCTGAGCGGCGGTCTTTACTGTAAGTTGGATAATGGATGAGTAGTTCAATGTGTGCATTGCAAGTACTACGTATAGATAAACTGATTTTATTTTAGACGATGGTAGCCGCCCTCATTTTTATAAGGATGTGGTATTTATATCTTTTTTTATACAAAAATCGCATTTGGGACCGTCTTTAGACGTGCTTAAAATGTTCTACCGTCGCTGTTACTTATCTCCTTATTATTTAGAGGAAAAATAATTCGGAATCGGGTTTTCGAGATACAAGTTAACATTTCTGTAAATTCTTTAAACACCCTCCATAATTTATAACAGCGAGCTATAAATCATCAAACAGCCCATTTAAATTAATGCATCCTTATGAGAAAATTGAAAAGGAAGGGAAAACAACTCATTAAAAATGACTAAGACTACAACTAATAGAATTACAATCCACATTTTGCTCTTAATTTATGCATAAGTTTAGAAATTCGTTACATTCCCAATATTTAATAAAATCATGCTGAGAGTTAAAATGTGTTTTTAAAAATATTCAATCAAATGTTTTTTTCAATTTACTTTAAATCGCAAAATTATCATATATAATACCATAAGTCGTCGAAGTATTGTCGAATATTATTGAGGTACTGTCACGAATGCTAGTTACGCTGATTAATACCACGAGCGCTTGCTTTAACTTTAACTTCGCTCACATAGGCGCCTCATCCCCCAATTATGGTTACAGAGAACAGATTGCAGGTAGTGCACATTTTTAGAAAGGATATAAAGGGGGGAATGTAATCGAAATACTGTAAATTAAGTTGTCTATAACCTTTTTAGCGCATTTCCACAAAAATAAAAAAAAATGCGCTATTGAGGCCACTTTGTCCGTCCGCTAACTTTGCGACGCTACTAGTTCTTTATCTTAAGAGCTATTGTTCTACTTTTTTCGCTATTTGGTTCGTCATGGTGTCGAGTCTTGTACCAAGGAAGGAATTTTTTCTGTGCCGCTTACAAAAAAAGTTATTGGAAAAAAAACAAAAAACCGTTTTTTACATGTTCCATAATTTTACACTTATGCCGTTTATTAACGATCCTAGAGATCGTTTATAATTTTGCATTGCTATCTGTCGCCTGCCGGTTGGTCTCTCCGTCTGTTCCTTTGTCTGTCTGTCCATCTATCTGTCCGTGTGAACGATAACTTTGTTTAGAAATGTTCGATCGCTTTTACATCTCCGTTAGTTATGAACTGAATTGCATGAAATTCAATATGGGCATAGATTTAGCCATATAATACGCAATGCCAAAAGTTGAATTGAATCGATTCAAAATTCACAGTGCCCTTTTCGCATCTCGACCATTTATAAACCGAATTGCAAACCTGTTTACTTATAAAAGTATTTGAATGAAATTTGATACATAGGCACTTGGAATAAAGGAAAATCAAACGCCAATTTCAAAATTTGGTTTTGCGCATGCGCAGTGCCAACTTTTTTATTTATGGAAGAATTTAAACGAAATTTGATACATAGGCACTTGGGATAAAGGAAAATCAAACGCCAATTTCAAAATTTGGTTTTGCGCATGCGCAGTGCCAACTTTTTTATTTATGGAAGAATTTAAACGAAATTTGATACATAGGCACTTGGGATAAAGGAAAATCAAACGCCAATTTCAAAATTTGGTTTTGCGCATGCGCAGTGCCAACTTTTTTATTTATGGAAGAATTTAAACGAAATTTGATACATAGGCACTTGGGATAAAGGAAAATCAAACGCCAATTTCAAAATTTGGTTTTGCGCATGCGCAGTGCCAACTTTTTTATTTATGGAAGAATTTAAACGAAATTTGATACATAGGCACTTGCGATAAAGGAAAATCAAACGCCAGTTTCAAAATTTGGCTTTGCGCATGCGCAGTGCCAACTTTTTTATTTATGGAAGAATTTAAATGAAATGTGAATACATAGGCACAATAAAGGAAAATCTAGCGCCAGTTTCAAAATTTTATTTTGCGCATGCGCAGTGCCAACTTTTTTATCTATGGAACTATTTAAGTGAAATTTGATACTTAGGCGCTTGGAACAAAGGAAAATCTAACATTAGTTTTAAAATTTAGGTTTGCGCATGCGCAGTTCCAATTTTCTTATTTAGAAAAGCATTGAAATGAAATTCTTCTCATAAACTGAAATTGAAGTAGCACGTCAACAATGGATTGCCCATGTGCAACGCTATCTTTCATATTTGTGGCGGGATTTTTACGATTTTAACAGAAGTTGCATCTTACAAATGGGAAATGAATGCAAGTGGAAATGCGCTTTATGTAAATCGTTTACGATTACTTTTTAACTTGTTGGGCTTGTCGGAGTCCCCTGCTGAATCCGTCACTGGTCGATCTCAGGACTCCGGTGAAACCGCAAGTGGCACAAAAATTAGATGACACGGGCTCATTAAACAAGCCTGATTTACCAAATTGTAGAAATAATTATCTACTATTTACTGATTAAAATGATGTCCTGAACCGTTGAAATTTCAAACTATTTCCTCTTCCCTTGCGCTTTCAACCGCGTGCTTTTCTTCTTGTCCATTTACTTCGTTCCTCATTTTTCCATGAGCATGTGAGGCATGTTTTAATGCAGTATAACAACACTTGCCTGAAACACTTTCGTAACGACTCCCAAAAGCACTAAAGTAATTTATATCTATTATCCACTTTATGCGCTGCCATTTTGCATATAAATTCGCTACCATACTAACTTGTTTACGAACGACATTTTTTCCGGTAATTGAAGCGTGCTTCATCAATAACTGTCACCTCTCGACACAAAATGTTATTCACAGAAGTGTTTCGCTATTGTGAAAACTCCATTAGCATAGGATGCTTCTCTCTTTGAACGCTAAAAGAAAATGTGCATAGCATTTTTAAGTGGCGTCTTATATATAAAACGAAAGGCTTACGAAAGAATGCTCAGTTTAACGAAAAATTCTTTTAGAGCCGAATTGATCAATCTCATAAATACCTAACGCAAAAAATTGTGACTGATTGTTTTTATCATGATAGATCGGGAATGTTACCGCATTTTTTTCAGTTTTGTTCGTTTGTATAGTTTGCCGATTAGCTTACTTTCGATGTACTGTATTGATGAATGATTTCTGTTTTGAAATATTATGGTACATAACATTTTGGCAGTTACTAATAAATGTGCTTTGTTTCAGAATTATTTGTCGCTGATCTATCATTTTTGGTAAGTCCTCATCCGTATATACAGAAAAGTCTGTCGCTAGGGAGGCATACGCAAAATCGATTGACACTTAGTAAATTTGGTTTCATATTATTAAAATAATTCTGAATACATATCAACAGATTTTTTTCCGTTGTAGATAATGTACTACGTTACGTTCCATAACATACCATTTAAAACTTATGGGGCTATTTACTTTTCACTTTAGTGAGGAACATATAATGCAGTGATATGTCAAGTTTGTATGTTTTCGTGTTCTGTATTTTAGGTAGATACTCCAGCAAATGTAAAAAAATTTGTATCGTTATTATTCTGCCTCGAACTCTGCGAACAAATAAAGATCGACGATATTGAGACAGTTGAATTTTTTATCGTGTTTCCTTTGCAATCAATACCATTTTTATATCCTATGATTTTGTATTCCACCCAATAAACTGTCTAAGTGGGGGCGGTTTGTTGAAATATAGCTTAGGTATACTTTTCGACACCTATATGTAAATAATTTGGTTTTTATGAAAGGTTATAAGATCACACGTGCGCAGCTATGCAACGCTTTTAAAGCATCTCTATCATTTAAATTTGATTTGTAGCGTGAAGGCTACGTTGCTTTGTGGTTAGCTGGTCCAATTTGTAGAAATACTTCAGCCTAAGTTTCTCTGGTTATAAATCGTGGCAATTTGTCACAGAATTCCATCTTATGTTAGTGATTATCTTTCAACAAGCACGAGTAGACATTTGACGTGATTAAATTTGCGTTTGATGTTCTAAAGAGCTTTCTTATTTCAGGGGGTTGAAAGTCTTAATTCGTCCCTTACCACCTTAAAATTCCACCTTGGCAAACTTTTTCGCTTTGATAAACTAAATGGATAATGTAAATCCAGGCTAGCAATAAATATAGAATTGTATTAATTTGCAAACCTCCTTAACAGAAACTTCTCCTTTCTTTTTACTTTTATTTTTTACTGAAACTTTGATTTATTGATGTTACAAATGTTTTGATAGTAATTGTGTTTAATTTGATTGTACAATGTTAAATATTTTGAGTTCAAATTTTATGTTTCTGCGCAATAGAATTTTTGATTACGTGGAGAATTAGCTGAGCCGACATAAGTTAAAATGTATTACCCCTGAATATTCAGGAGACTTGCAGGAGACTGTGTGAGGAGAGATTTCCTAGCGAGTCCGTGTGTTGCAAGGGTTGGCCTTCCTCATCATATTTTTTCTACCTTTTCCTTTTGGGTTGGGGTTTAGGTTTCTCGCCGGGCTCGTCTGCGACTTTTCGTTCCATTTCCCTTGCTTGTCTCGGATTCTGGTAGTCGTTTGTTGGGTGATGATGGAAGTACTGCGGTCTCCCTACGTGAAATAATGTCACTATCGACAGAGTTATGTGATGGGTTTTTAAATTGACTGGTTATATGTCCCTGTTAATTACATTGGAGTTTAACAACATTCACAAAGATTGGCTACTGGTGGAATTAAAAAAATTAAAAAATGCCCCTGAACTGATTTTAACGAAATTCGGGGTGCACATAGAGTGGTATGGGAAATCAAAAACCTCCTATTTTGGTTTTGATCCCTAACCATCTTCATGGTTGTTGAGCGTGTCAAAACTTTAAAAGAGACATAACAGATTGAAACATTTTTTTAAAATTTTTTACTGGCCGAAATGGCTTAAAAAAATCTAAAGAAGGTTCATTACAATTTTTTTGTGAGTTCCTTTGTTTTTGAGAAGTTTTGAATTGAAAAGTTAAACTATTTATTTTATTTATCTAAACTTGCATTTTTCTCTAAAAGTAAGCATAAGAGTGAAAAATGTTAATTACAAAAAAGATGTGCCTTGATGAGATCTACAAGAAAGGCTTGTACACTTTGCGTCGGGTTCAAAATAAAGGGGCTAGATGGCATTTTCTAAATGTTATACTATGACCAAAGATAATTGCAATGACTCTATTAAAAGTAGTCGGAAAACCAAGTCAGGAGTTTACCTGGCCACTAGTTTAATAAAGGTAAGTAGCAGATACTACAAAATTGTGCAAGTGTTTATCGTTTAATATTGTGAAATAAATTACGAATCCCAATTTGCGTAACTTCAACACGCGGGCCGACCAAATGGAACCACCGCATACTCAATAAAGCAATATTAACAAGGGCTATTGATTTAGTTTTTTTAATATGTTGCACTGTTTGGCACGTATTCGCTATATTTTTGTAAGAATCGCTCTATTAAACTCCGAACAAATATCAACTAGAACTCCTGTGTCTGTATATCGACCCAATCATGTCGCAATTTGAGGACCAATGAGTGATTTTATTTATGAAAATCTCACTGTACTAATTTGCCACACGTGACCGAACATAAATTAGATTAGCAATGGCGAAAAAACAAATTAATTCCGGGTAAACATCAATTTGCAAAAATGAGTTGTGCGCTAGTTTACACTTTAATTACATCCCTTCAGCTCGACTATATTTTATCCCTTGCTTATCATGCTTTCAACAGTACGTTAATCTCAATTGCCAGTCAGTGAATTTTTTATACGGTTTCTATTGATTTGCGCGCGTTCGTCTTGATTAATGACTATCGTATAATCGTGTTGTAAATTTCAGTGGAGCACTATGATCCTGTAGATTATGCATTCACTTTTGTTTCTTATCTTATTTTAGTGGCAATGTGGCTTTAGCGACCACTTTCTGCACATCGAGAAGTGTGATTAATGATACATTTTTGGGTTGATTACATACATTCACACTTCTTTCAAATGGTATTTGTCGATCATAAACCGATTTTGGGCACATATTCTTTTGCTAAATATACGTTTATCACATTTTTGGTTTAAATATAAGGGGTCCCAACCAAAATTTATAGATGTAGATCCGCTGGAAAGAACTATAAAATGGACGATTAGTAGAATCTAGTAACGAAATTTGGATGATTGGATACTTAAATTGATGAAAAGTGAACCCTGCGTCACTAGGTTGTGAACCAATTTCCAACAATTTCAAATTACCATCTCATTCTCGCTCATGCGATAGAGAATAAACAATTTCTTTGAAATTGGTTGACAAACCAGTGTCGTTCGGTCACATTTTAAATTCGTTTATTTCAAGGTCTAGTATGAAAATTATGCATAACAGTCACAATTTTAGAAAATCTAAAATAAAACAGAGCGCATAACAAATAGGTATAGGGAATGTAATAATCGAATTTCGACATCTGAAAGTCCAAAAAAATAAACAAAGTTTCATTTGAAAAAGTCAACTTTTTAAAGTTCGAAGTTATTAAACTTGGCCATTCATTTTAAAACACCCTGCAGAAGGGCGTTCAAAATTTAAATCATTCGCATGTAGCATCACGTCAGTATTGTAGATTTTGGAAGGCTTTTTGAAATTCAAGGCAACGGAGCCATAGGTAACAACAAGGCGCTAAAGAAGAGCAGTCAAACGTCAACAATTTTGAAAAAACTGGAATAACTTGAAAACCTTTGATGCTGGGTATAGGAAAATGTGGTATCAAACGACGTGGATTCTTATGTAGATTTCTAAAACGCCATAAATATAGGGTATTCTATTTGAAATAAGAAAGTTGCTAGCCACCTCCGGTAAAACCGGAACTGAAACGATATTCTTAACATTTAAAAATTGTCAGGCACAGGAAAACCATGAAGGGTACATAACAATGAGGAACAGGGTCGACAACCGTGTACGAGAAATAAGGGAAGAATACTGGCGCAGATTTCGTTCAGAGATGGAACACGACATGTAAGGGCCACAAAAACGAATATGGAAAGTATTAAGTGGCCTAAAAACAACAAACGAAAGTATACAAATAAAAAGCCGCGTTTGAAAAATATATATCGATATGATCAGCCAATTCTAAATTTTTATACAATCCCTGACATCATACCGATAACGGATTTTGGTAGTTAAAATTATATTCAAAGGTTGTATGCAAAGCACGTGCAAGACATATTTTATACCGAATCGCTATTCATATATATAGCGCTGGGGAAGTTTAATAGTGTAGGTTTACAAATTTTAAACTAATTATTAATGTAGTGAAGTAGGTACATTTGACATAGTTTGCACATAGAATCGCCGAGAAACGCCCCTAATGGCGAAAGCGTATTTCCCAAATCGACCAAATCTCTAGCTACGATTTATATTCATTTGAGGAAGGGATTTATTCCTCTCAACAATTCATCAATAAATTTAGCGTAGGCACCATGAATGTCCGTTTTCGTAATGCTGGCATTACTCAATTTCAATATGTAAGCCACAAATTTCACCGTTCAAGTGCCAACGTCTATATACCAAACGGAGGATTTTATAACATCGTATTTGCTTGAAATGCTGTATTTTAAAATTAGGGTCATAATCGTAATGTATATTTTTAACGATCAGAAGGGCTTTGTGTACGTGTAATGTTCTTGGAGTTTCATAATACAGGCACAATGTTGTCATAAAAACATAAAATTTTAACAACTCTTGGATATCCCTTTTTATAAGACTTGTAGACTTTATTAAGCGGCAGAGTAAAGCGATGCAAGATTTATAGGAGAGTCGATGGTGTCCGTCTGTCCGTGAACACGATAACTGTCAAACGCTTGGACCGATTTGGTTCAAACTGTGCTCAGTTGATCTATATGCCACAATACCTATTGAAAATGGGTCAAATCCAATGACCCCTTAGGGTTACGCCTCTCTGTCCCTGCCAAACGCTTGAACCTATTCGGTTGAAACTTTGCACAGTAGACTTATATGCTTCATGTAACAAGCTTTACTTTAATCGTAAGAGTCATTGGGTAGATAAAGTGAAATAAATGATTGTGCATTGTAATCACATCTGTCATTCTTATTTCAAATGCCCGATATAAAATGAAGTTCAGAATATATGCAATTCTGTTTCTATGGAAACGATCTCGACGGCAGAACCTAAACTTGCTATTTTTTGACATCTTTAAATTAAATTCAGAATTGTCAGAAGCTTTACAACGATTTATATGGCTTCTGCTACAAAATAAAGTTTTGTATTATACATGACGATAAAGGGAAACTAACCATCTCGTGAAAGTTAATTTTCAGTTAAGCTTCTGTATTGGCAATGTAGAACAAAAAAATAAAAAAGGCTCTTTTATCTCCATTAGTTATGAACCGAATGAAATTGAAAATGAGCATAGCTTTAGCCAATAAAACGCAATGCCAAGATATTATAGTCATACATAGGAGCTTGTGTGCTATATTATTTTCCACATTTATGATAACATTAAAATGGTAAGTAATTTTTAATGTAACTTTCACCATTTGTTCCTCTAAAATTTTCAAAGAACCTGATAATTAAATTAATGAATGCAAATAAGAACTTTTTTGAATAGGTACTTATCTATAAAGAAAAGGAAAAAAAATTAAACCCAAAAAATTAATTAATCATTGAGTGATACCCAAAAAACGTGGAAAAAGTTTTTTCAGTTTTTGGGGATTTTCTCGAAATTTTTTTATCGGAATGATATTTACGATGAAATAATCCCACTGAAAAAGAGGTGCCGCTTTTCGAAAATCATGAATATCCCGGAGTAGTTATAGAAGGTCGATCCTGGATCTATTCAAGGTCGCTTGTCACCCAGCGTGACCTTGGAAAGTAAGACAAGGTCACGTGCTACGTGGAGGTGGCCTAGGGAAGTAGGTCAAGGTGAAGGGCACGTGCCACGTGGCTGCTACCCTGTAAAGTAGCTCAAGGTGAGTGGTGTTGGCCCTGGAAAAGTGTGTCAAGGTGAAGCTCCAAGGTGACTCGCTCCCTTCTAGTAATAACCTTATGGTAACCTTGTAAAGTAGATCAACCCCAAAAGACACTGGATCTCCTCTGTCATCTGGTAGTAACCTTGCGATGACCTTAGAAACTAGGTCAAGGTAAAGTCCAAAGGGCACAGCGCAATTTTACGGGTCTTTAGAGATCCAGAACTATTACATACGAATATTTTATTTTATTTATTGATCGCGATGTTATTAAAATCACACAGAAAGTAGGTGATTGGATTTTCAGAATACAAAATACCAATGCCATCTTTTAATTTATTTGGTACCCTGGAAATACCCTGACGACAATCCAATTGAATTTAACATGTTCGGTTACCACCTCTTTGTATTGGACGCCACTTTTCGGCTTTTCGCCGTACCGTCGTCGGTTAAGTTGGCATTATTGCTGAGAGGAAAATCTTCCATTCCACTGATTGCAAGAAAAGTGGATGAAAGTCTCACCTTGGTTATTAATTGTAAGTGAATTAACAGCATATCTCTGTATCAAATGCAATTCAGTAATGATTTGAGTCAATTAGTGAAGCTTTAATGGGTGTATCTACGTCTTGTATCACACGGAAAGCATAATTTCCATTTTTAATGTTGAAGTTTCGCGTTATACGCTCCGTACTTTCTGGCATATTTTAAAGACCGTAATAAGGTCTAAAATTGCACGTACCTTATTAAACCAACACTTATTTCTTTTGTGTGCATAAGTTAATATAATATAAACTTGAGCCATTTACCTTAACTAAAATCCCTAGGTAATGAGTGTAAGAAGGGATTTGAAATTATGAAATTGTTTGGCGAAAGCTAACAATCCTGAAACTTTTATCTTTTCAGTGTGCTGACAGCATGGATTTAATACGAGCACATTTTAGAGATGTTATAAGTTAATCCTAGTTATTGCATTTGTGAAATTTGTTTTAAATATAACTACTGGAACTTTCCAAAAAGTTAAACTAACACTGCATTGGGGTTTCTGCAAAAATGTCGAACTTTCCTTGAAATGATGTGAATTGAATATGCCTAAAAATTTTTAGTGGGCATTGTTAAATTGGGATATCATTCGATATTTGCAGGGGATTGTAACTATTACCGACGGTATATTTAATGTGCGATTCACACTTTAACTACACCTGCAATGACAAGGGTTGCGTCAGTATAAAAAAAACATTTCCCATAACGGATATGAGCATGTAGATTGGTATTCTAAAACTGTATTACTAATAAAACGGGCCACAAGTTTTTAATGTTCACCAGATTTGCCATAAAGTTTTAATGCTTCTTAGAGCCGCACGATCTGTTAGTTAAATTACATTCGATTTTATTTTATCGTCTCCCATTTCTGCAGCGAAATAAATTTTCTACAAAAGTTAATTTCATTACCTACTATCCTTTCTGTAGTAAATAAAACCGCAGCTTCCGATGTGTGTTTTCATTCAGTGTAATTGAGTAAAATGCTGTACCTACGCAAAAAGTGTGCTCGTCTGTAGGTATTCGTTTTAACAAGAAACGCTCTAGTAAATAAAAAAGATCCGACCTTTATGTTGGTAAGCATCTTGCAAAACTATGAATTTGGTTGTGTTTTGTAACGATTCTAAAAATCTTTTGAGTTACAGCACGTTTCTCATCACCTCATATCACAATTCTATCCTAAATAGCACGCCAGGATCTAACTCACTCTTAATGATTGTTCACTATTATAGTATATTAAGAAACAAGTTTCTTATCCTATTTTTTTATTGAGAAGATATTTTCGAGAAATTTTTATCAAAATTTGATATAGAAGTTGTATTAGTGCAGGTTGTATTAAGTTGGCAGTACGACGCCCCAAATATTTCTCTTATTTAAATACAGTCTCATCAATTTTGTTTTAATTAATAAACTTCAGAAATTAGTACATTAACTGTGGAACAATTCATAAAGGCAAAATACAGTCCTTCGTCCTCTTATAAAGTTATGTGAAATTCAGTCGTGTCACTGTCGATTAACGACAAAGCTAACAGCTAACAGATTTCGCCCATATGACACTGCTTCTACTTATATTGGTGACTGACATAAAAAGAAAAACAAAGGTTTCTTTTTGCGATTTGCCATTAACGGTCACTAACGGATCGGTCCTTAGTGGGTTGTGGTTACGTGATAGGTGTCACTCATTAGCACGGGTTCGGCTTCGGATTGTCACTTCCTCTTAGGAGCATAACGATACTACACAAATCAGGCTCACAATATTAATAAACGCAGAACAAGTGCTAAAAGCAATAAGCTGCTTCTTTAAAATATTGTTTAATGTGTTCCGAAGGTATCCTCGTTGTCATCCTTTCCCCATTCGAAATCTCCTTTATAACCTGTAGGTCTTTTTTGGAAGATAGGTACACTATTCGTACTAATAATCTTTGGTCACAGATTGCACGTAGATGTTGAACGCGCTACAAAAAGAGACATTAATCATTAATGTAAAAATTTACCTCAAAGCCCCACATTGTTGATATCTCGGTTCTTACGCTACATACCGTTAATATGTTTTAATTCCCTTTTGAGTTTTGGGACAAAGTAATTAAGTGGTTTTTTCATATTGTTCTTCTTGTAATTTGATTAACACTTTATCAGCCTTTCATGTCTCGCTTTTAATCAAATAGAAAGGGAATCTTGTCTTTCTGTATATCAAAACATAACCCTAATTTGGTAAATAAATACAATCGAATGTCAAATAGGGTAGTGAATTTAGGTTTTCCTCTTTAATACCAACTTAAAAACGGTGCGTTAAAAGGTCTCATTAACGCACTGTTTTGAGCGGAAAACAGTGCGTTAATAAGAACATTAAAAAATCGAAATAGAAAAAAGTATTTTCAAGCATTATGTGCGCCAACACTAGGTTTATCCCAACGATTATTTTCGAAAAGAACCATGTGTTCTTTAAAACGAATTCTTAGTAATCTTTTCGTTATTTAAATATTTCCTATTCATCGGTTATCCTTCATCGCTTTTGTAATTTATTCAATTTAGATAAGGTATTAGAAGTAAGACAAATCTGATCGGTGCGATAAAGCAAAAATTAATTAACGCACGTTTTATCGCTGTTAAGAGATAATGTATTTCCAAGAATTACACGTTTCATTTTGGAGACGTGGGGACGTTTGGTGCGTTCCGTCGTAATTGGCAGTTTATTTGAAATGTTTGAAAGAAGTTTATTTCATGGTGAAAGTGGTACTCTCTTTAAATATTGGAGACGGGTAAACGGGGCTACCGCTGCTAGTTTTCGCGATGCGACGGTTGAAAAGCATGTACATATTTTTTACCATAAATTACGGGCAGTCAGTCCGATTTGTTTTGTTAAAGACGCATTTCGTCATTTTTTATAATAAATTTGTGCAGAAGCAAGTGTAGGAAGTTTAATGCGTGTTGTTCGATTACGAAAAAATGTCAATTTGAAAATTAAAACAGTGTAGTACAGCGAGGTCTTTTGTTAAGGGCCCCTTCTATTAAAAAGTTAAAAGTTTCTACCGCCCGAGCAGTAACTGAAAATTTGTTCATGTTATTCATCAAGCCAGTTTTGTTTGTCGACTAATTCTGTGTTATAAAGGAAAGTGTTTGCGTATGTTTAGTGCACTCTCGACACTGATTTGTACTAGCGGCTTTATCACTTCCGCGAGGTAAAAGTCTACCTGGGCTGCACTTGCGTTTTCGCGGCAGTTGGGGCACTGGCTCCTTATGACTCCTGGTTTTCCGCAAACAAAACAGAGCGAGAACGGGGTTGTCGCGGTAGGGGTTGGAGGCACAGCGTCTTGTGAAGTGGATGCTCGTTTCCGTTTGCGGCACTCCTCTTTTAGGTGTTTTTACACAAGGCGCAGCGAGGTCGTTATGCGGCTCCTTGCGACGTTGTGGCGTCTGCGTCTGGTTTGTGTTGTAGCGGTCGCACTTCGTCGACCTTACGAAATTCGTCCTGGAACTCGATGAAGGTCGTGTAGCTGCAAAGATTCCCTGATCTTTGATCTTATATTGGGAGGATTGCGCATTTTCGTGAGATGAAGACGGCCGTGTATTTATGCCGAGGACCTCCGGTCCGAGGGATTGTAAGTCGCCTGAGGGATAAAAATCGAATAATGTCTGAGGTGCATACAAAATTTTATTTTTCATAATTCCAAATAACGTATTTCCTATATAGAAACTTAATGATTATTGTTTGCCCAACATTAAAGTGCTTCATACGCATCAAGTAGCATCATTCTTTTTATTAATATTTCAACACAATTCGAGATTATGGAATTCAGAACGTATCTTCTTTTAATATCTTCATAATATATAACTCTATCAATATATTATTTGACAGGACGTTTGAGGGTAAAATGAGATGACAATCCTTTATGCCCTCTCATTACACCCTCGGACGTCATATACTGCTTTATATATCTCATATGACAGAAATAATTGACATATAATAGCCAAATGGAAAATAAAGCAATTTAAACAAATTTTGCGATTCAAAGATCAATCACCTGTACGCGAATTAGTTCAATTTTTACTAAGTTGCTACGATTATTTTGTTCATGTTGAGGTCGCTTAAAGCAACTACGATACGATTTTAAGGGGTTGATCTTTGTACTTTTCTTCCGTATTATTAATTGGAGATGCCAAGGCGAGCAACAAGGCGAGCAAGCTCAATGGTTTTGTTGGTGCCATATCTGTTGAAGACAAGTAAAAAGTAATAAATTCAATAGAACTGCGAATTCTGAAATGAATACGAATTATATTAACCAATCTGAAAAATGCAACGATGCGCTAAAGGATTTGCCAAAAACGAATTCTATTATACTGCACACAACTGAGAATCAAGCACTTTTTTTTATTAAGGGTACCTCCAATTCCAACTAAAGTGTAAAATACGCTAAACCCTCTTTTACATGAGGTTCGTAGATGCCCACCATGTGTAAATTTAAAACTATAAATAAACGAACGATATTATAAAATAATGAACGAATTTCGCGTATCACATAATAGGTAGAGCCCGATAATAAAGTATATAGATTTTATAGCGCCATGGAGCTTTTTTAATGAAAAATCAACACATCCGCCTGCGCTTGCGGCAAATATGTCATGTTATACAGCCCCTTTGAGTTTAAACATCAAAGTAAACCACCGACATTGTCTCAAACTTTGTTACTAATTCGTCCCGATTGCAAGCTATGAACTTTCGCACTGCAATTTTATTAATTAAGCGCAAAAGTCATGAGTTATAACGGCAATCGTTTGGGATCATATCACAAATTGTGAAAAAGTAAAGCAAAAATTGTCTGAATTTTGTCTTTTATTGAAACTCTTCATTTAGTTCAAGTGCTCTCAATACACCTTGGAAACTACCTTTCTGTAAGTAAGCCTATGCTAAACGCTCCGCCGCGCCTGTCACATTACATAAAAACGAGAAAATATTTCGATGATATTTCATGCTTAATTTCAAATTTTGTGGTCTTAACCTTTGTAACTATTTATTTTGACCATGCTATGTAATTTGTATTCATTAAGCTGTGAAGATGTGCTACAAAAATAAGGTGAACTACTGCAATAACTACTTTGTTCCCCATTCTTTTGACAGTTCGTGATGACCTGCAGTTGGACATCGCTACGGATAATCAGCGTTACCAAATTCATGAAAATTGAATGCTTACGCAACGCAGGTCATTATTGATTAAATACGTACCGTACCAACTCGTGCATTAGGTATGCATAGATATATTTAGTATTTCTTTGAGTAGAATCTCAATGTCTCCCCGTGACAATTACGATAATGACATTTATCTCTGTCGAGTAAGTTTCTAAATCCCGAGAAGGAGCTTTGTTCCGGATAACACATCTTCTCCATCTACTTCCACATACCTCACTATAGTCATTACTATAGTACTAGCTCACAATATACTTATCTACCCCTGTAAATAGTTGTCATTAGTGCTTCTATTCCATTTGACAGTAGTGGTTTTGTGGTTTTTTCTATAAGATAATTGATTACAATGATACCGACGCAGCTCAGCACCGGATAAATACAAAAACCTCTCGGAATTACACCCCCGGCCCCTTAATTTCTTACTGACTAATGAAACGCCCACAAAAGGGCGTCGGACATCTTCTATCGTTGATTCTTTTGCTTAGTTCTTTCCTACGAATCAAATAAGAAATAGGGTAATAAATGAAATCGCACAAACTTCTCAAATATGCCAATGCTGAGTTTCTCATGCTACCTAATAACCTCCCGTTTATTCAGCGGTTTCGAGTAGATAAGGCCAATTAAAATACCCACCATGGCTTTAGTTACTGCGACATCTCGTCTCCAGGCATCCAGAACCCATTATGAAAACAATGCGTAGAAACCAACTAATACGAATAACGATAATAACAATTATTTCATTACGTCGGCTCAACCCGCAATCGTCGGATATCGGATGTCACGCGTAAAAAATTTCCATTCAGATCCTCAATATCGAGATAACTGCAAAACGGAACAAACTCAATTTCGAAATCACAATTAAACGGTGAATCGTTAAAGATGGAACACTTCTATGTAAAAGTTCAATCAACCTAAGGAAATTAACACTACATTAGCTTTCCACCAACGTGCCGAACGGAGAGTTTAAAGGAACAGACACGAAATGGAAGTTTTTGAAAAATGCCTGTCATTTCTGCACCGAAAAATTGCGTGGTTAAATTCCATCTAATTGATCGACGTGGTATCTATCATTCAAACTACTAATTCATTCTCCAATATTTGCAGTTTATGTTAGCCTAGTTCCAATTACTATTAGATCGTGCGTTTTTCGCGTAAAGAGTACATTCCGACATATTGTTTACACCAATGTTGCGAATTCCTACTGATTACAATATATTACGCTAAACTATAATTACGTTAATTACGATTAATTATTTTAGTTGTGAAATGTGTTTCTGTCCAAGATTGAACAGCCGTAATGGAGAAAATAAATCGTTACAAACGGTCCTTGAAACGGTCGTTATGTTTTTAACGGATGGAATTTAGTGGGAATTTCTATGTCGTTTATAAATAATTTCCAATATGATATGCAAATATATTCGTGGTGTTTATTATTCAATTTAAAACGAATATCTTAATGCTTCAGCTGACTCATGTCAGTAGTATTACTAACTTTTTGGGTGCCCTGAATTTTTGGAAAAGGTTGGTCCATTTTCTGTGATTTTTGAAAGTAAGCTTGTGTAACTTTTCCCAAATTTATCTAGAACTGTGGTGGGGAGTATAAATAGCATGCTTAATATAAGTAGGTGCATGAAAGTGGATAGATAGTCTATTAATTGCACCTACTAGTCTAGTTGGCCAGTTGGCTCCTCCTACAGACTCCAAATCGATAACAAAGTAACCGATAAATTGAAATTCAAAGTTAAACTACTATTGATTTTTATTTGTCCAACGAGCGACAATATTTACTTTAATAGGTACCTTCACACTACACTGAGAGGGTGAACTAAAATGCTAATTTTCTTTGGGATCGAAAGGATTAATATTAAATGAGATTTGTATGCTTTTATATTGACAATTTGAAGTGTTTAGTATCGCTACTATTAAAGAGATCAGAGATGTTGCTTTAAACAAATACTTTTTTACAGTGACTATAAAGACAGTGTAGCCCTAGCCATAATGCTCCATGTCGGTCCTGTTTTATCAATTTATCGTTGAGTTTTAGTTTATTAAGAACGTTTCCACAAAATTTAGATCTGCGTTATTATGGTGGAATTATTTTATCATCCAGTGAAATCGTAAATACATCAGATCAGTGTGCACTCCCATCCGTATTGTGGGATTTATGCGGTGCTTACTTCAGCAACGTAGGTCTAATGGCTTAAGTTTTATAGTATATTTACTTTACGACGGTTACTGTATAGCATATACTGCCTTGTAATATTAGATTATTGAGGTATCTTGATCCCCACGGTTTTTACCTATTAACTTCGTAATTTTATTCAGCGAAGGGGCGAGACAATCGATTTGCTTTTTACACAATGAGAATTGAATTTCGCAAAAAAAAAACGCTGCTAGAACTAAATTTAAAGAGACGCGTCTAGGGATCTCTACCACGATTCTTATTTTCTCAAGCAAACATTCAGAAATAAATGTATGCAGAAAGAAACATTGGTATACGGTATGTAGAAAGGGTAGAACGAAATAATCACGTCTTGAGATAGTTACAGCGAGAATCGCTTAGCTTGTATGTTTAATTGCGTTCTCTTTTTTAACAATACCTGCAAATGATTGCCTAGAATTCGATATACTTTGTACAATTCTTTTACTTTTGTGATTATATCAAGAAATAGAAAGCGATATGCTGTTGTTTTCTTTTTTAGCGTAGGTGGTGCAAATTTTTTCGCTGCATTTTGTGACAAAAGCATGAAAATCGGTACACGTGTTTATTAGGTCCAAATAAAACTTTTCACCCGCAGCACCCATCAAAATTTTCGTATGGGTTCAGAATTTGAACACTTTTATTCAAAAGGGCGTTCAAGGTTTTAACCTGTAAAAATTGACGAATTTCGGCGTTCTAGGGGTCGAATGATATAGGGTCGCTGGTGCCAATGGCGGCATTAAAAAAGTTGCGTATCTGACCTTAGGCCCCAAATTTGGATTATTTTCAAAATAATGGTTAAATTTTGAATTTTTGATAGTTTTAACCCTTCGTTTGTTTCGGATATATTTCGGTAGATTTCGAAAGTCGAAAGTCGACGAAAGTGGAAAGTCGACGAAAGTCGAAAATCGACGAAAGTCGAAAGTTGATTCGTATTCCTGGTGCTTCAAAACGTGTATTTCCGTAAAAAAAGTGGAAAGCGTTTCTTACCCCAATGCAATCCTCCCTTACTAATGAGTGGTAAAAATGGATATTAGAAATCAACTCTAATGAGAGTAAGTTCAGAACATTTACTCCTAATAGAAAAGCGCTCGTGATATTAAACTTTCTGTAAAAAAGACGAAATGTCATTTTCCACAGTGGATGCTGCAATAAGAGCTACATTTCACGAGCATAATTAAATACGTATATTAATTTGTGGCAATAAAATTTTTTCAACGCTTATATCCGGCATTCCCATGAGCATAAATCTCTTGCATTATTAATGATGTGGTAGCCGCAAACCTCGGAATTAAGGGAAGAAATCCATTAAAAGCGGAAATATAAATACTAACGCGAATTTTTTTGTTTCAGATATGATTCTCGCACTCGTCGTGGACAAAAGGAGAGTTTTAGGTACGTTACAAATCAATTCTTTTAGTAGATAATTTTTTCTACACGAACGTGTATACTTCAATGATGCATGTACACATTCGGAAATGTGAATTTTATAATAAACGTCGCTCTGCATTCCGGCAACGTTTTCTGGTCCTATCTGAGATGGGGTTTTCATATTTTGTTGAAGAACGTTAAAAAATTCATTCGATGGGGAATGATTTGAGATGCTCTGTTGTTGACAGAAGGTAGAAGCGAATTTCCATAGTAAATAAAATTAGCTATGTAAAAATTCATAACCAACCGTTCGTTTTAAATATACATTTTGCAAACGACCGACGTCGAGTTAGGATTTGACCTGGTATGCCAAAGGAATTATTAAACAAAACTAAAAATTCAAATTTATTTCCGTCTTCTTGAGACGAATCTACACATATTGTGCTCTATGAATGCTCAAGTTTTCGTAGTAGGGATGGTACATTTCCGATTTCATTTTCAAATTGCTTTAGAATGTGTAAAAAGTCTCTAAAAATGACAATTATTCATCTGTGAATGTTGAAAGAACAGATGACGCGAAAGTTCTTGACAATATAGTGCGATCTATCGCGTTATAACAAGCTGTACCTTTCCTAGAATACGTCGAATGGCCATTTTTGATTGGCATAACACGAGGATCGTTTCACCCAGAAAATTAAAGTTTTTACGTGGATTATCTACCGTTTAAATAGGTAAGTCCTTTTAAATGTTCACACATCCGAGAAAAATATTGGTGTGGATATATTTTAGAACAATATAACCCAAAACTAAAACCATTTTGACATCAGGGGTACCACAGCAGTTCAATCTTGCTGCGCTTCTGTGCGCAATTTAGTATAATGTGATTTTTGAGATTTTTCTCTGACTCTCATTTTTGAGATACGTTTTGTCGAATCATTCAACTTATTTTGTCACTTTGGCACTCCGTTCTAGAGATATTTGCACCTGAGTTTTGGTCAACAAAATGAAAATTAAAACGACATTTCTGAAAGAAGGAGAAGCTTGCGAAGTTTGTCAGACAAAGTACCCCGCACACAGACGATCGATAATTAATAAAAGTAAGAAAACTTAAAATTACGTTCTCTTTTAACGTATGTCTCAAAAGTTTTCGGAAAAAGTGACAGTCAAATTAATATATAGTAAACATAGTCCGATCTAGTTGCCATTGGAATAACAATTTTGTCAATTCCGATTTTGGAGTGACAGTAAATCACAAATTTCAATAATATTATTATGGGCTATTAAGGATCACTATGAAAAAATTTCGGTTACAACACATTTTGAAAGTTGTGTACTAAATTGTATACAAAGGGATCCTTTATAACCTATAATTTAATAATATCATTAAAATTCACGATTTACTGTTATTCCAAAATTGGATCCTATTGTTCATAGATAGGAATAAACGTCATGAACACGTAGAGTAAAAATCGTGAACAAAAGTAAAAATTTCCATACGATTTTTTAACAAAAAAGGTTCGGTGATTTGATAACTTAACCTTGCAAAATGGTATTTAGAAAAATCTGTTTCAACTTTTAGAATATTATGTAACCGAAATGACATGTCGTATTGAACGTTTCGTGTGAACAACAGATTTTTGAAACAAATCAAATTGACTAACAATGTCTGAGCATTATATTTGACAAAATCGATGTAGGCCTCATTCTTCCTCTTTTAACCCGTAAAAAAACGAATCAACTCCTACCTACACATCTTTCGGTAAACAGCAAGACTTTCAATCCTGATTGTGTATATTGTTTACACTACAGTTCAACTCATAAAGACCAATTTTATACCCGCAATTTTTTTTATTTCGTAACAATCCTTTACAATCCATATTTACAGAGAATCCGAAACCAAACGACAAAATAAGATGATTTGTTTGTTGAATGGACGATCTAGCTGAACATGGACTAATACTCTAGCGACTAGAGTCGGGAAGCTTTTACGTTAGAATATGAATCAATCGCTGATGTTATCTAATTATTCAGATTACAGCCTAATGGGAACACAAACTGGTCAATGCAAATTGAATTACTAAATCACCATTCAACCGTCTTCTTACTGCAATTAATTTATTCACCCTCCATCTCTTTGTTCTAAGTTAATTTTTTAATTAAGCTATAAAGATAATCCGTTTCACAGAAGTGGCGTTAAGTAAATAATTTCTACTCCGTATCAGTATCCAACATTTCACTAAATAATCTTAAAGAAAAAAAAAGTATACAAATTTCAGCATAGCGGAAACTTGAAAGTTGATAAGATGTAGGTGTATTATCCTCAAAAAATTGACATCAGAATCCAGAACGTATCTTAAACTTCGCACACGAAAAGCTTTCAAATATACGTTTTCCAAAAAAATATGGAGACATTTAGGAAGTATGCCACTATGCATAACAAAGAGCTTAGGACAGTTTACATAGTTCCTTAAAAACCCCTAGCCATTGAAGCGATTGACGTATATGCGTGTCTTTTTGTAGCTTGATAAAGTTTCATACAGATTTAGATGTCGCTTCTAAAGCCTTGCTCGTTTAGTATATTTACGTTCATCTTATGGATGTGTACGTTCCCGGCAAATGGCAGCATCGCAGCCGAGTTTTCATTATATTGTGATAGATAATCCAAGTTTTCACGTGAACTTCTCGTTGTTTCAGGTATGTTAGTAATTAGTAGTTCTTCTGATTCGTATTTAATTACATTCACATATTTGTGACAGAGTACTTGCCCTTGTTCATAAAAAAGTCTGATCAAGAAAGGATCACTATTTTCAGGATTTTTTTTATGCTTTCGAGTTTTGCGTCGTAATAAACGCCTATATTAAAAGATATTGGTGTTTGGGTAGCAAGCCAAACACCAATATCTTTTAATATTTGAAATGGCTGCGTCTCTACAGTACTTGATTAGATAAAGTTAGGGGTATATACTGCAATGAAGTCAATTTCTCACCTGTTCAACATCGTGTAAAAACTAATTGAACTTTTCCTTCATTCCGTCGGATAGGTGTCTCCAAAGGGTGATTAGTTGATCTCGCTCTATATCTTTCGTTCCGACAATAAAAATATATTAGAAACATGATCACATATTTGAATGCTTGTATGAAAGTACAGTATAACTTTTTATATTTAGTGTCGTATCCTATTTTGAATTGAATATTAACCCTTTTATCTCAAATTCTATTTGATGCATTTGATAGCTAGCAGTCTCGGCGATTTTCGTATAGCCTTTGGGAAATCCCGTTTCTTCTCATACATCAAATTTTTTACCTCGTGTATACTAATAAATTATTACTAATAAACAATCTAATTATTTTCATAGAATAGAGGTTTGATAAAAGGCATCTAACTCGTCTTATTAAGAGAAAGTGTTAGAGCTAGTAATAGATACAAGGAAATCCCGCAACCCCTAACGACTGCCTTCAGCAGGAAATTTTTAATTTTTATTACTCTCTCTTTTCTCTTCGTGCATTTTTTGAATTTTCTGATACTTTTTCCACTTTCCTATAACGCTTTCTTGCGCACGTAAAACTGTCCGATTCAATTCGTTGTCTTTGTTGTTTCTTAAAATGATAGGTAATTTTATAACTGACCGTTTATGAATCAAAAAAAGTCGTTAAAAAATATTAGAATGGAGAACACCTTACCTTATAATGAAAGGTGGCCAACATTCTAATATTTTTAATCAACGGTTAATCTTAACATCGTTTGTGAAACTGGGCTTAAAGTAATATCGTTATTCGTTATATATAAAGTTCTTCTATGCGCGTGTTTGTGTCTGAACGGCTAAACGGATTTTGATGCGTTCTGTGTGTCCTCGAAGTGCTTTTTTCGCTGATGTCGCACTCTGCTAATTTGTGCACCGATCGATACATTTGCCAAGTCATTTGCGACGTACCGTGTCAATGTGTTTATAATTCTTTCTGAAACTACTTTACAATCTACTTGCGTCTCTAAAGAGGGTTTTCCTCTCTAGTGAACAATTACTGCGTTAATGTTAATAATTACATTTAAATTTGAAACATACCCGTATTGCTATGTGTCAAACTTCATTATTGCATACGATCATTTTTAATTTTGGTTTTAGTTTCAGAAAAAATTATGTGTAAAAGTTTGAACTCGAGTTGAAAAACTCCACTCTCTTCTCTAGTTGTACAAATAGCTATGACATTCTGTATGCTAGGTTTCTGCTATTCTTGTGGCGTGTAAAAATAAAGTTTCGATATTTGTTATGTCAACTGTGCGTGGAATGCTTGCAATGCTTTTCGTATAAGAGAAATGTACTTAACTCCCAGGTTCTACGCTAACTTCACAGTACAAGGACACGGATAATGCGATGGCTGCTATCGTTCCCAGATGTTGAATTTTTAATTGAAGTACGGGGGTAGGTAGCTAGTAAACCTACGTGTATAAGCCAAATTATCCACTTCTACAATACGGTATATTTAGAAATGTAACCTACGTATAAATAATTCTTAATTCTAGTACTTTGGTATATATATTGTGATACACAAAAAATTATGTTTTGTTCAATGGTCTGGTTTTATTCTGACCGCAGGCTTATTGTTTTCATTTTTAGTTTAAGTGCGTGAGGGTGTCCTCTACACAGGCTTGCCTTAGAGGCCCTAAGTTTTTTCTCTAGTATAGCAAAAAAAAAATATTAGTTAGTTTGTCAATCAGATTGTTCATTAATGTTAATTTTATTTGGTGTTAATTCAACTACTCTGCTGCTGTACTTGAACAAAAATAAAAAAATTCTAATAAAAAAATTCTTATTCTTATTCTTAAATAAAATCAACCCTTCAACGTTTAAAAATTGCTACCCGACTGACTGTTCCCTCCAAAAACTTAAATTTGAAATCGAAAAGTGGCACGTGATCAAACATCTAAGGCGTTAGCGGTGAACAACGCTAAGTATGGTTGGGAAGGAACGTGAAATAAAACACTGAAATTGTGAAAAGTTTGTTTAATAATGATCGTAATTATTATGATTGTAAAAGCTCGGAAATTTAAGTCAAAATAAATTTCATTGCATTGCAAGAATTATAAACCTTGAAAATGGTGGTTCACCGTGTAAAAACAGAAATAGGCTGAGAAAAAAGAACTTTTCAACAACAAAAAAACCAAGGGCCAAATTAATATCAAATTGTGTAGCAAAATTAATTGTTTGTAATGATGTGAATGTATAACATAAAATTATAACAACAATATTGAGACAAACAGGTTAAAAACAAGTTTTGGGGATAATGGGTCCGGTAAGCATTCTGAAAAAGGGTGAAGTACACAGGATGTGACTCTTCGTTGGTACAATAAAATCTTTCTGTTTAGAGCAAGATGAAAAATTACGTGGCCTTTAGGGCAAATTCAATGTTAGGACAAAATATGTGGAAATCAGTGCACCGCAACTCATATATCACATAGATTCTAAACCGAAGGTTTACATAATCGCGCCCCCGAGATGTATGATTTGCCCTTCATTCGGGGTTTCGAGCCTACAGTTGAATGTCGAAGTCGATCACGGAATTAGGTGGCGTAGCTCATTGGGTTACGGTTTTTCCACCACCGCGACTGCTTCATTCACAGAGAAAATGTTACTTACAAACAACAACAAGTGCATACATCAAATAAATAAGTAATTTCCACATATTAAAAGAATTATCAATGAATATTACTTCTGGTCAAGACCATGTAATCAAAACATAAATATAAATTAAGCAAACATTACCCCAAAACGTAAACGATTTCAAACAAAAGGTTAACGGTATCAAATATGTGATTCTGCATTATGGTTAAATGAAGTCGATTTCAAATTAAAGCTTGAAACTCAAAAAATATAAAACACACATGTGTGCATCGTCGCAGGTTGTATATATAGGGCGGAACGTCACAGCGTGTTTATTAATTTACTTGTATTTTTAATTATAAGTAAAGTTAATTTATTCTGATCTTGATTTGGCGTGGATACGAGTGCACAATTGCGAAACAAAATATGGGAGAAAGGACTTACTTGTTATTGTTAGGTTCAATAAACAATTATACGATTGATACTGACGATGTTTACCATTTTCGGTAGCGATACCGTAGCTTGTTGGTTGATCAAAACAACGAACATCTTGTATTCGATTCGATTGTTGTTCGACGAGTGCGCATAATGCAGCCTAATAAATGCGCCGCAACAAGTAGGAATATATAAAAGGACAGCCGAAATAGTTATATCCAGAGCGAGCTAAGGATAATTTCTTTGAAGGAATTTCAAAGGAATAACTCAAGTAACGAATTCTGTTTTGTTTGGACACCCAATCGTACATCTGTCGATATCGAGCGTACGAAGTTGCGGTTTGTGAACTTTTTCGATTTTTCTCCAAATTTAGGACATCACACTATAATCAAAGAGTAACTAATAATAAGAGATGCAGCGTATCATTAAATTGTGAAATAGTTTGAATCTACTCAGCGCTGGGAGGGCGATACCCTGGCCCTCTAGTAACTGAGTTGAATAACTAAAATGTACCGTAAAGTTGGTGAGATTATAGGTACCTGCAGCAAAACGGTAACATTATTCATGGCGGTGTTGCCAAAGATACTCTCCATAATTTCAAAGCTGTGTGGGCGAGAGTCAGGTTACTCAAAGCAATGGGTATCAAACTAACAACAACATAATTGTCATTTGTCTCGCACTTCCCCGGTTATCACCTTTCAGTGCGATCATTCTATAAATCAAAAATATGACCTGCCACCTGTTTAATTCTCCAATTATATTATTACTGTCCTATAAATACTTACTCCCATTATTTACGATTTACATAAACCCTGCTTTGTACTTGTTTACATCTGCCCTCAATCGATATGCAGTCAATATTTGATACCGCCCAGTGGCGGATTAAACCCTTTAGAGGCCCTAAGCATAACGCCCTTTTGAGGCCCCTCTCCTAATAAAAATTCAAAATTTTTTAACATTTTTAAATCAATGTGAAATTTAATTTTGATTATGGTATAATCACAAATATTGGCCGTTTTATAATGATCAGGTCTGAAAAACTGATGGAATGTCTACTCACATCCATTCAATCATAACCGAGGTGTTACCTTCCCTTCTACTTTAATATTAATTGATGTAAAGTAGGGTTCTAATTCAAACATTGTCTAAAATTTAACGTTTTATTGCAATATTAAGGTACCTACCTATAAACTATTACAACTTATAAGGGAACTTTTCTGGATTTAAGGTAAGAAAAATGAGCAATTCATAGTCCAATAATTGTACAATATCAGCCTCAATAAACATGACGGACAAATTATTTAAATTACTTTGGCCAAGAGAATTTCGTAAATGATTTTTTCTCGTTTAAGACAGGAAAAGGAACGTTCGCCACTAGCGTTACAAATAGACATGGTTAAAAATATTTTCAAAATAGTTTCCACATTAGGGAATGTAGATTGCAGCCCGTCAAGTAATACTTTATATATCTGGACACAATGGCTTTGCAATCCCACAATAGTTTAGTGGTATTGGGGGTTGTCGTTGTCGTTTATAAATTCCAGGACGTACAATAAACAAAAATCAATTTTTCCCAGAGATTTTTTCTTGCTAGTTATTAGTTTTGGAGGCCCCCAGACAAGATGAGGGCCCAAGCACAAGCTTATTGTGCCTGAGCGGTGATCCGCCTCTGATACCGCCAATCCCCTAATTATAACATGTTTGATGTTTTGTAAAAATCCGATTTCATTTAGCGCTACCATCGTATAAGCAAATCGTAATAATTATTTGATATCAGAATAAGAAAGATTCCTTATTCAAGGGCGCTTACGCTAACGACGAACTGAAAACACATAAACAAAATATCGCAATTTGACAACAATTCTTAATTTTTTTAAACTCATTACCAAACTCATTACCAAAGGCATTTACAGAGAAGTTGCCTTGTTATGCATCGAAGGCGCGAATACTCGTCATTTAGGTATAGTTTGCACCTAGGTGAGGACCTTTGAATTTATAACTGTCAAATTCAATGCTGCGACCTTTTTCTACTTGGTCAGATGAAACAAAATGTAATTGTACAGTAAGATCAAGGAATAGGTGCGTTTTGTACTCGTTACGTCCATACTTTCTTCCAGATCGTTTATAATTTGTATTACTGTCTGTCTCTCCGTGTACCTACACGATATCTTTGTTTAGAAACGTCCAATCGCTTTGAAAAATGGTACACAGAACACATGTAACATGTTCTTAAATAAGAACTATTGTTTTTCAGCTACGTAGAGACCATCGGGTCCTAAAATTACAGCCCAAACACAATCTCGAGGATGGTTGGGTATCAGTTAGTATATCGGATTTTTGTATTAGTTTTTAGTATTAAAATTTCACGATGGCTTACTGTGCATTGTTCGGATGCAACAATGTGCAACTTTTTGATTTACCCGACCATGCTAAACAAAAAGAATTTGGGGGTCTGTTAACCACCATTTTGAATGTCTGGCTAAAGAAAGAAAGCGCAAAATCTCTATAGCTAGTGCCACTTTGAGTTCATTTATCCCTATTATGAATGTTGCAAAAAAATCTTGACATTCGGGGGGGGGGGGCTATGGTTAACGACTTGCAGATGTGTTCCACACTGACTCCCTGTACTGCGCAAACGCAAGTGCGCTAAAATTTGAATTTGCTTTAACGTGCTACCGTTTGTTTTGTTTATAATACCAGTTCCTGCTGACTTCCATATTACAAACCAAATGTCGCTGTATTTTCGGAAAGAATATGTTCTTCTTCTCGAATTAAAGCCTTCGGTCACTACTGTGAATTCCGGTTAAATACATTATAGCGCCAACTTGAAAGCAAACCTCTACTTTAGCTATCAGTCATGATCCTTGTAGTCTGGTTTTTTGTGATTCGTTCAGCACCGGACTCTCTCTTTACCATAGGTCAATGTTGGTCTGTAACGTTATTGCTGTAAGTAAATGTCATTAACTCTTTCTAATTAACTATTACAGAACTTACCGAAGCAGTTGCCTAATATCGCCTTTGGCATATTCTATGACCATGCACTCCAAATGTAGATAACAACAAAATTCATCTTGATAACATGGCATTTTCATATACCTACTACACATAATAGGTAAGCAGGTAAGCTAAATTATCTTCAATTATAACGTTTGCAGGTTATCTGTATATTATTTACCCCTTACACTTGACAACTGTACACAAATTCAAATTTTAGCGCGCTTGCGTTTGCGCAGTACAGGGAGTCAGTGTGGAATACATCTGCAAGTATGGTTAACGCTAGCGTCCCATTACTTCAAATAGCAAGCGCTGTGTTCATCAAATCTAGTAGGTACAAGTGTACAACAAAACTTTGGGTTCAGATCACTGGTAGAGCAAAATCTTCATTGATTCAATAATTTCACGGCGGAAACTTTAAAATGATTTGGCTTTATGCAAAATAACACAACAGAGAGACAGATCGACGACATCGAGATTTTGTTTGATCCGGATTCCTGGTGCTTCAAAACGTGTTATTCTCGTAAAGTGTAGGAGGTGATTTAGATTTTCCATTGTGTTAATTCCAGAGGAAATACAATCATACCGAATGCCGAAATAACAGTAAATTTCCCTAGGTACATAGCAAACAATACTTCATCTTGCTACGTATAAAATTAAATTATATATGAAAATAATGAGGAGTTCAAAGGTCGATTTGCAAAATAATATTAAATAAAGATGCAGGATGTTATGGCATATGGCAACATTGCAAGTAGGAACCTGCAAGGCCATTGCAGGGCATAGCCATGGAGGTTGATTAATTAATAATATTTCATGTGGTTAGGCAACACATTTAACAGATAACTATTTCAACGAAACCTATTCCGTTGTACTTCTTATTATTAAGTATTCTTTGCTATAATTATCATTTTGAGCATACTTCACCTTTCAAAAATGCAATCCACACTTAAAGTTCATGTGAATTCCGTTTTACATTTTATCGTAAGGTAATGTCTCATTCAAAAATCGTTATACAATAAATAATAATAGTAACGTATATTTAAAGGTGATCCCAAAATACTAAGATAATTCCGTAATTTACTTTATGGGCAGAATATATTTATGGTATAATTTCAATTTTTATCAAGGTTAAATGTGGTTGTTAATTTGGAAATTCGTTCATATTATTTAAATCTGAGTTCATTATTGATTTGTACTAGAATTATTAGATATTTCAATTTAAATAATCGCCTTGTATTTCGAATGATTTATGGTTCAGTTAATTTACGATACGAAAGGTTAGGGATATTGGGAGATAATTGCGTTGTCTTTTTTTCATTTAAAAAGATGATGTAATTTAAGGATAGATGGGCGTTCTGCGTAGTTAACAGAAGTGTTAATTTATTGTACGAATAGGGGCCCTTCCTTTATAGTTAATGAAATGATAAAGGAGAAGTATCGACGGGTCTGAGGAGGGAAGAATATTTAAACAGGATAAGAATACGTTAAATGGGTTTTTTTTGGTGAATGCAGTCAGTCTTTGTGGTTGAGAAGCTACTGTAGAACAACGTTTAGAGGGTGGTTTAAAATATTTAATTAGTCTTTATAAAAGTGAATAGTCTAGGTTTGTGCTACGTATCACGTATTCAGAAGTTTGACTTTGTCGTTCGCGTAGTAAACAGTTAAGTGATCCCTTTCTGTAAGGGTTTCCAAGTACCTACCCATTCAAGTGAGTAATCCACTTCCAAAACCCATATCTACAATTGAAATTACAATAAGGTCACTTCTTTTAAGCCAATAACGAAGAGGGTGACAACAAACTTGGTGTTTTTTGTGCATTTATTAAAGAAAATCGGAGCTATGATCGGATATGAGGCTTATTTATCTGTAAGTGTAAGGGAATTAAACTTTATTAAAAATTAACTTCAATCGGTCGCTTGTGCGTGGTATATTGTTCACAGGCCCAGAGCGCCTAGTTCTACTTTACGTTTTTGGAAGATTTGTATTGTCGAAAAGTTGCGTACGTTTGGAAAATAAGTGAAAATATACTAAATCATAGAGTGACTTATTCAAACAATTGCAAAATTAAATATAACATCGCAAAGCATGTTCTATAAATGTTTGTAGTAGAATAGTCTAAAAGAAAATCGTTTAGGGAAGAAACATATCACAAGTAATAAACCTAAATTCGATTTAGTTATCGCTGTTGGCACGACTAAGTCGTAAGATCATAAAATGAAAAAGACCTGGACCCAATATACTTTCTGTGTGGATATGAAAATAGTACATACATTTAAGTAGAACAGAGTTAAAGACATAAGAAGATAAACGCATAACAACGAACGCTAAATGTAAAAGCATTTTGTATAAGAACATAACTTAAAAAAGCTGCACTTTTGATTTTTATTTTGGCAGCGTGCCGATACAGAAACATCACCACGCTATCTATCCGTTTACGAGCCAAGGATTGAACCCACTCATAGTGATTTTATATTCAATAAAAAGTAACTGGTGGTAACATTGTATTTTTGTTTATTTTCTTATGGGCTATGGATTTCTGCAATATTAAACAAAAATACAACGTTACAAACAATTTAGTTAGGTACCTTTTATTGAATTCAATCACAACGTTTCCATAATGGAGAAATTCATCGCACATATTGATAGGTATATATTCTGATCCGAGTAAATACATGAATGGCGGGCAGATTGAGTTTTTATTCTTAGGATTTCCTTCGGTAGTTAACTTTTAAAAGGTTAAATTCCCAGGCGATCTATGATTATAATTGGTTCTGTGTTTGTAGTTAAAGCATGAGAAAGGAAACGGAAAATCAAATAACTCTAGCTAACCCCTTGATTTATTTCTTTGAGTTAGATGAAAAATGAGAACCGGCATCATGCCCGGCTTTTTCTGAGCTTGAAACTTTAAGCATATTCCCAAAAGACCCAAATAGTCATTTTAGTTGAGTAATGGAACACACCTGTTTCTAAAGGACAAGGTAACTAATGAAGGTAGTATGTAGCGAAAAATGTGAAATATTTAGACAAACTTGCGGATTGAACAGAAAAGCGCTACAACCTTTTACAACACGTGTCATTTATGCGATTAGCAATTGACAAATGATGATAGATCGGAGGTGTTTAGATATACACGCAGCATACATTATAATTCAACTTCCTCTAAGCCTAGAACCATTTGTGTGTACTGATTACAACAATAAACAATACAAGCTGAAATTCTACACAACGGCTCGAAGCTATTGTTGCCTTGAGTATTGCATGACGCAGAAAGATTTGTTTTCACGCTCCTCGCACACACATTGACCTGTTTTGCGTATCTCTCCTATCGAATAGAACACTGCATAATATTCCCTGCTTTCGAACATCTCGGAGCTGGGGAACTTTAAAAACCACAGAACCAACTTTTGCACCCTATTAAACATATCCTCATTAATTATCCACCAAATTGCCAAATTACTAATACTAGTCTTGTATTTGTGCTTGAACTTGAAACGTAAAGATTTTACGAAGATGTCAGTATTTAATTGAAGGGGTTTGCATGAAATACAAAATCTGCAAACTCACTTTCCTAGGTAGGAAAATGCGATAACCTTTATTAGTACTGTATTCACGCCAATAAAAATTGTTGTATTTGTGTTTCCTCTTTTTTGTTTCAACATTGCAATAGTTTCATGAGTTATTTTTATAGCTTTGAAGGGTAGGTTTTGTTGCAATGTAAATTTTGTTTACGGAGTAAAGGTAGGAACACACTTGTGACATGGTACGGCAAGCCATCCCACAACATGCCACGCCACGTCACTCTACGAAAGTGTGGGATTATGTATTTGCAGTGTGTGCAGTGTGTGTATATGTGTATGAATCTTTATCAAGCTTCTGACAATTCTGAATTTAATTTAGAGACGTCAAAAATAGCAAGCTTAGGTTTTGTCGTCGCGACCGTTTCCATAGAAACAGAATTGTCATATGTTTTGAACGTCAATTTATATCGTGCATTTGAAATAAGAATGACAGATGTTTTTAGAATGCACAATCAATTGTTTCACTTTATCTGCCTTTACGGTTAAAAGTGATCACTTTATGTATCCTTACGGTTAAAGAACGGCTTAGCTTACTCACTCAATCCTATTAAAACATCAATAAAACGTATGCTATAAAATAAAGTAAGTAATTTGTTATTATCTTTGCGATCTCAGTAAAGTTATGGTCAAGTTACTCATGCTCGTTCACTTAAGGTGTTCGCTCATGTATGTGAAAGTGAATTAATTTAAGGAGCGACGTTTAGAATGTATTGATAAACACAGTAAGTTTGTAGGAGTTTACTTCTTGCAGTTGTCCTTTAATATTATAAAAGAAATTTAATTTGTTAATAGCTTCGGAAGTTATTCGCGTGTAGGCCTTATTCAAACTTTGAGATTTAGTTCCATCCTCAATTTAACTGATGGCCTCATCCAGAGTCGCGTCTAACCTTTTTCGGGCCCTAGGCACACAAATAGTGTAGGGCCCCTTACCCCCCTGGTTTGTACTTATATCTCATAAAAACAAAGGTTCAATTTTATTCATTTAACTTAACAAACTTCCATAGAAAATAATATAATAAATTTACTATTAAACTACTAATAGAGAGTGTTATCTTGTGTGCACCATGCACCCACAATTATATTAATGATATTAAAGTATGTTGTATAATGTGTAAAGGTGCGTTTTCACGCTCATGCAATTTGCGCAAATTGATTTGTGCATGCCAATTTGTGCAAGTAAATTGTGCATGAAAACGAAAATTGTTTACTTGCACAAGCCAGAAAATTTGGCTTGAGTAAAATCTGGATGGTCAGATAATTTGCATGTGGCTGGTGCAAATGCATGAACGTGTAAACGACACAACAATTCGACGCGTGCGTAGAGGGTGAATAATAGTAAACAGAATTGTTGTTCCGACGTGCACGTGACTTTAATAGACTGTGTTGTACGTTATTTTGTGTTTTGTTGGTGATAATGCCAAAGAAAGAAAAAGAGTTCATAGTACATTGGTTTATTGAGTTTTATAAATCCTTTCCTTGTCTCCTGCGATCTTCTTTTTTGCACTTTATGCAACTTAGCAGGCCCCCAATTTCAACGGACCCTAGGCTCATGCCTACTGTGCCTAGGCGAAAACGCGGCACTGGCCTCATCTTAATTGTACATACATGCGTTTGAAATAATAGAGGAGGTAAGAGTATGTGACATCTTGAAGCGGGAAAGTAGGTCCCATTTTTTTTATGATAATAACACAATGACTGTGAATCTTGAAGGTTCTACCTATGTTCAAGCCCTGTCAAGTTGCTAGTTTAAAATGGAAAGACTGCAATCTAATCTGTATTTCATTTTAACATGCAGATCTCATGAATACGGAGACGTATACGTTTCAAACAAGAAACAATAAAGTGTCGCGCAACTAACATTCGAATATTAGTAACCTTCTATTCGTATTCTGATACTCAATCCATTGTGAAACCCAGAACTTTAAACAAGGAAGTCAATAACAATCACCCTCGACTGTATTTGACAACAATTGTCTAAATATAAACTCAGAATGAGATGGAGCAGACATCAGTGTTAGTTAAAAAGCACCCCTTTGTCTAACAAATTTTTATTTCAAAACTACGAGTACTTCATGAAATTTCCACTAATAGATGGCATTGGTAAGATGCCAAATGCTGATTCGCATTTTTATTGTGCGGTGGATTTCTGTGTCACCCCATTTAAATTTCAGAAAAATAGCAAGCACGAAAAGACTGTAAAGTGAGTACTTGGAGACTGAATAATAGCCGAAATAATGTTGTTTGATTGTGTATAGATTCAATACGGTGCAGCCCTTACTGGATGACTGGATACAAGGAAAGCTTGGGTAAATTAATTAACTTCTAAAAAGATGCATTAATCGTTCGTTAATTTATTCAATATCTCTCTGATGTTTTCGGTAACTTGTTTTTTCGGAACTCGATTTTGATACAAGGTTTGGTATCAAAATGAAAAACAGAAATCTGTAATAAAACAAACGCCGCAAGTAGGACAAAGCGAAGACGAAACACTATACCTAAGAAATTAGGTCCGCAGAATAAATCATTGAAAGCCGGAAGTCAATTCTGTTGCTAATTAACTTCCAGTATAATCATACGTTACGTATCAGTATCGTATTCCCTCTTGCTAAATACTCTCCAATAATTTTGCCGTTGAGCCAGTAACTCGAGGATTTCACTTTATAAACGAATTTTGTGTATCTTTTCATAAAATTAAAATTGAAAGGATTAGGGCTTCAGCTACAATATAATTTGTATGTTTACTGCGCTTACGACAAAATAGATTACTGAAGCGTTTATTCAAAAGCACGAATTATATTCAAAATAATGTTCATTATTAAATGCATACGCACGTATCATTGCACCAAAAAAACCCCAAAGAAGCCCTTCCATTTCATTTATTCTGGCTTGCTATGGTATAGTATTATTCTCTCATTGGATGCAAAAAATAAATAAAAGGAAATGTGAACAAGGAATTGTACGCATTTGAAGAAAAGGTATGTTTGGCTAAATGATGGTAAGAATACGACTTTCATTGTAATGCAGTTTATTGTGGAACCAACTTCACGATGATCCTCTACTTTTGTTTTCATATGTTTTTGGCTCATATTCTTATCATGCTACATAATTTAATTTAACTCTTTGCAGGCATCAAGGACTCTTTAGAACGGTTTACTTGTTCTTATTGCTAAGTGTATGTTCTGTTGTCTACCATTTATAAAACTTTAAGGATATAGGGCTACAGAACGCGACACTTTCGTAAACTAAATGTAGAAGCTATTTTATCGCAAGGAAACAAAACTTGGTGATCTCTTAAACTAAATGAATAATACTTGTATTAATACCTTTCTAAAATCCTGATGTCTCACCTTACAGTTAAATTAAGTTAAATAGAATTGCATAAATGCACACCTTTATAGACATAAACAAAGTATGGAGTACTTAAACTAACCTCAAATGTGTTTAACTTTGTATTTTAATTGGAGTTAAGTCTTTTCGCATCCCCCTGTTGTCGAGTTCTAATCGGTGCAGCGAGAGTGTGGGCCTTGTATCCACTCTTCTCAGCCTGATAACAGAATTAGGCATCGTTGATTCGTTGACGGCTTCCCCTTTCTACCCGTATCGCGCCCGCGCATGCGTCTTCCTAAAGAGCATTCGCACCTTAGTATGCAGTATGGGGTCTTATGGACTATATCCCCCCTTTACTAATTTGCGTCATTCTTCAATAACGCTATCCTTATTCCTTACCGCAATGATGCCAAACTTACATATGATTGAATTTAAGCTTTAAAACAAAATATAACGTCAAATCTTCTTGTATTGTCATTACGTGTGTGGTTCGTTTTTGTCTTTCGTATTTAACACATTTTATTGTCTCATTGCTTTAAAAATCGTTCTCTTAAGAACGCCTCCATCTCGTACTTTATATACAAGGTAACTTTGAGTGTTCTTGTAGAACCGTTATTTGATTTCATCTTTTTAGAATATCCCATGAAATGGAAGCCGAAGCTGAAGCAGGATCTGCTAACGTGAAACGCCATAAAGGAGAGTGTTTTAGCCGGAAGGAGAAACACCTCATTATCAACGTGCTGAACTATTTCTCGGGAACGATGAACGTTACTGCAGCTGTGAAAGAAGCAAGTAAAGCTTTATGTTGTTCTGAACGGAGCATCTATGCCATTAAAAAGGGAGACGGAAACGAAGGTGTATCAAGCCCGAAAAAACGCAAGCAAAGAAAAGGGAAACAAAGCAATGATCGTCTTCATGTGTATGATGAAAATGTGCAATCAGTTATTCGACGTAAAGTGCATAACTTCTTCATTACAAATTAATATTCCACCAACTATGAACAGCATCTTAGCTTCCGTAAATGACGATAACGATCTACCCAACTTTAAACGCACCACATTATTCAATCTCTTGAAAGATATGGGTTTTGAATTTAAGAAGGTTGACCGCAAGAGTATCCTTATTGAACGGGATGATATTATACGATGGAGACATAAATACCTACGTCGCATCAGGAAGTTGAGAGAAGAAGGTGCTTAATCTTTTTATTATATTTAATTGCAAATTACATAATATTTATATTTTAGGTAAAAATATTGTGTATACGGATGAGTCATGGGTTAACATTGGTCATTCGGTGAGCAGGGCGTGGCATGACACCACCGTTGAAAGCAATCGTCAGGCATTCATCAAAGGACTCAGTACAGGTTTAAAATCACCCACTGGTCTAGGGCCTCGCTTTGCGTTAGTACATGCTGGTGGTGATAATGGTTTTATTCCGGGCGCGGAACTGACTTTTCTCTGCAAAAAGAACACTGCTGATGCACACAACGAAATGGATGCAGACACTTATGAAAAGTGGTTTTTTGAACAGCTTCTACCAAATGTGCCACCGAATTCAGTCATTGTTATTGACAATGCCTCGTACCACAGTAGAAAGTTGGAGAAGATACCAACAATGTCGTGGAGAAAAGAACACATTATAGATTGGCTTCGTGAGAAAAATGTACCGATTGAAGAAAATCCATTAAAACGAGACCTACTGGCTTCTGTTGCGCATGTTCGGCATCACTACGACAAAAATAAGCTTGATGTTATTGCACAAGAAAAAGGTTACGAGATTCTCCGTTTACCTCCATACCATTGTGAATTAAATCCCATTGAAATGGTGTGGGCTCAAGTTAAACATCATATCAAAATGAATAACAAAACATTTAAAATAAAGGACATGGAAGAATTAATAAAAATGGGTTATTCACAAGTTACGGTTCAAAATTGGCAACATTATGTCAATCACGTGAAAACTATCGAAGATGGCATGTGGGCAGCAGATTATCTTCAAGATGATGTTGAAGAATTTATAATTCAAGTGTCGCAGTCATCTTCCGATGAATTTCAATTCGATTCCAGTGACTAATATGTATACTGTACATTTGTAAATTTTTGGGACTTAATAAATACAAGCTGTTCTCGGCCACATTTGACAAACAATTACAACTTGTTATTAATTTACCTTTTTGACTTCTGAGGTTAGGTTAAAAAGTAATAAATAATGTCTAAACTACCGTTTTACGGTGCAGTAATCGATCCTATAATAAGTTTGGCAAGCATGTACTGTTTCTCCATAAGCCCCATACTGCATACTAAGGTGCGAATGGTCTATAGTTCTTACTACATTTAGTGTCCCGGTGATGCCATTCCAGCTTTACATTTCTTATTAGCATGAGGTTAATGAGTTCTAGGCATAATCTCTTATAATTCCATATTTTACATTTCAGGACTATGTGGCCTAAATCTCTCTCCGCGCAGTCGTGACACTCTTCGCTTGGCCTTCTCTTTATTCTGTAGAGGTACACGCTGTTTGTCCCATTCTCGGTTAGGAACTGTACAATCAGATGATGAAGTTCCGCATGTTTCCTCTTCAGCCAACTTTGTATGTTCGTCACCAGTTTTCTAGTCCAGGACTATCTTTTTCCCTCTTCTTTTGCCACTTATTTAAGGTCTCAGCCCGGCTGCGCCCCCTCCATCTCACCTCTACTAGCAATCTCAGTGGGATTGTCCCCGCTATCACTCTATCGCTGTTCGATGCCCATAAGTGCGCAAAAAGGAACCCCAAATATGTAATTATCAAAAACACGGATCAGTCATTTAACAGCTTACAATAAAATGATCTTCGCAGCAATATACAGTTTTTTCTGATACGGGATACCTTTGATAATTGATAATCGACGTGTAGCTGAACACCGATTTCTATCCAATTATGCTTCCTTTAAATTTATACCTATTCATCTATGTAGCTGTAATTATTTTTTACCGTTCTCCCTTCTTAATGATTCTTCATTGTTAACGTGACTCAGATGGAAGTTGAGCTTCTTTGTGAACGTCATTGTCTACCGGAAGAGAAAATGCTGCAGTTACCCTATGGCGTTAGTGTAAAGTGTCATATTTGTGTTAATTGAACATTTTAATTGTGAACTGTGTACGGATACATTTTGTTTGGATATTTCAATTCCCTGATAAGTAATGTAAGTAGTTAAGTCATAATTTTAGTCTCTATTTGTGACAATTGTTTGTGTTTTTGTACCATTTTCTTTTTGTGTTAAGATTAAATCGCACTTTTGTAATTTTCACAATTTTCACATTAATTTCATTAATTCATTTCTAATTTACCTGAGTTCTGTTGGATGCTTGCCCAAGGCCCATTTTAGTTATTTAAAATGTTGCAGTTCAGTATTTGAGTCAACCCACTATCTGTTAGTTAGACGTGAACGGGTTAACTGAGAGCAGAGTCGAATCTCTCCTCTGTGCTGGAGAGAAGTTTTGTGCCGTGATAATAAATAAAGATAAAGAGCTAGCCTAGGTTTTTGTTTTGGTGTTTTGTGTACCGCCTTTCCGGCCTACAGATCAGTGCACACCGCAATCTGTATGACTATAACGCTGAAAAACATTGAAATGACTATAATTAGGTACTGTTTTAATACTATAAGCTAATGTAACTAAATTAATTTTTTGTTATGTACGTAATAGCATTGGATATACATCTTGTAATAGGCATTGCATAGTATTACTGTTTGTGTGATAATTGCTACATCAATACAACGTCAAAATAATCCGTGAGGGGTAATCAACCGAATCGTTCGTTCTACTATACTTTTTTGCACTGGATTGTGCCGAATCACGATAAAAGAAAGAATGTATGCCAGTTTTTCGACGGTATTTTTAATGTACAAAAGGATATAGTTTCGATGCTAATGGTTCGCTTTATATCTAAATCTTCACGTCTCAAACGTACAGGCAATCCGCATACTAAGTAATTGCAACATCGTCTCTGGATATTTTGTTTTCATCTCAGCGCTGACGAAACCGAACAGTATATTAAATTTTCAAAGCAGGAAATGTGGACTGCCGACCACGACCGAAGTTTATTAAATTAAAACCTCAAATTTGTATAGGTTCTTAATTACGGTATAATTATGAGATAACACGATCTACTGCAACAACGACCGAAGGGCGTAGTAAAAAAGAGAACAACGGAAAGCAATTTACGAAGGTTCACATATTTGTGAGTTAGTTTATTTTCATGAAGCGTTCCAGTAACATGAAAACTATAAATAGCGTAAAGATATGAACCTGACTTCATAGGGAGAAGATAAACATAGAAAAGTTAATTACATGAGTCCCAAGGTTTTAGTGTAAGAATAAGGAATAGATATGTTGACTTGATCTATGATTTATTTTTTGGATCGTTCCTATGATAGCAAGGGTTGGTGTTTAAATACCTTGGACATGTGAGGGGTCTTTGGAAGATAACTAGTGGCATTTTTCCATGTTTCTGTTAAGTTGCGTTTTGAACTCTGAACAAGAGGGTTGACCTTAAATCTCTTGTCGTTAATCAACCTGTCAGCGAATAGTATATCCACCCCATTTATTTGTTCTCGCTCTCAACTTCTTTTTAAGGGCGCATAATGGAGGTATTTTACTTAGATGTGACAATATCACCTTCTTTATTTGCCATTTATGCTCCCCGATTCACAGATGCGCTGGCTTGGAAAATGCCAATAGTAAAGGACTTCATCCCTTAGTACGTATGACATGCTGTCAGCTGACAGAAATATTATGTTATTTTGCTTTCAAGCCACTTCTGGGGTTTTGTAGAGTCCGACAGGTGTTTATATTACGAAATCTGAATGTTATGTGGTTTTCACCCTTTTATACGCAAACGGATCACAGTAACACCCGCTGATGGTTTACAGATTAATAATCGAATTTTCGAAGGAATTATAATAATAATAATAATTGTACTTTATTGACTGAATATGTGTAGAAAAATATTGAGAAAAGCGACTTAATAGTAATAGTGGTTTAGTCATCACAAAAAGGCGTAACGTTTTACTGTTGTGTAGAGCTTATTAGTATAGTACTTCAACCTTGATTTCTACTAAACGAAAAGAACCTATTTATTTATTGTGTTTTCATTTACACAAACGATACTATAGTTCTTGCCACATCCGTATGAGCTAATCCTGCTTGTGGAAGTGGAGGTACGAACACCCCGATTTTCAAGTCACCCATCAATTATTTTGTCTTACGCAGTGCGTTATCGCCCATTAGAGCCCATTCAATATTCGCTCGCGATTCACTCGTGGGCTGCGACCTATAGTTTGGGAAATACTGTGCGAGGATATTTTAAGTTGAGTTCGAATATTCGTATGAACGATAACTAAACGGTATACTCACAAAAATCGAGTATGCTGAAAAATGAAATATGACCTTTGATGACCTTCAAAATAAAATTTAAGACAACAAAAAAGGAGTCATTGAATTTGAACTAAACATGTTACGACAAGAATTGACGCCTCACTGCCTTGAAAATGATATGGGATCAGTCATTGACCTCTGCTGACTTTGAAAGTCAGAATATGACACGGCAAAGATGTGGACTTGGATCACCTTGAAAATGAAATATAACACCATAAAAAATCGAGGTATTGATCTTGAAAATGAAAGAAGACACGACAAAAATTAGGTCCTTGAACTTTGATGAAAATGAACCATGATATTGCAAAACGGGGCCATTGTCGTTTAATGTCCTTGGGAGTAAAGTTAGAAACCTTAAAATGAAATATGACCCCACAAAAATAGAGAAAAGTGAATTAAATATTAAACCGCAAAA
This sequence comes from Photinus pyralis, assembly GCF_008802855.1. Lineage (NCBI taxonomy): Eukaryota > Metazoa > Arthropoda > Insecta > Coleoptera > Lampyridae > Photinus > Photinus pyralis. The sequence goes on from NW_022170510.1 coordinate 26,815,883, forward strand.
AATTGGAGGTCATTGAACTTTGATAACCTTGAAAACATGACACCACAAACATGGAGCCGTTAGCCTGAAAGATGAAATAAGATAGGACAAAAATGTGGCCATTGAAATTTGAAGACCTTGAAAAAGAATTATTCTGTTGCACCTATTTTCCAAGGCCAACTTCACGGGAGCACCATTCCGTTGATTGTGTCATTATATTCGTACTAAATCCTCACACATCAAGTCCAAGGATGTCCTTTAAGGTATCCTACAGGCACTCATCGGCACTAACCTGTTACGTAGCATTTCCATAGAAGAGAATGTGGTATTGATATTACAGCGCTACATGTAGGCGCTCTATTGTAACATTAGCAGTAGAATGGTTTGATGTTTCACACAAAGATAATTTATTTGTGTTCCATACTTCTTCCTTATCGGTATCCAACATAAACCCTTTGTGCACGGTTACATTGATTGTTGAGATTGTTTACAGAAGTTTTTATATTCTCGTAACTATTCAGAATATTTCATCAAATATACGAGCACTATCTTTACGCCAAGTTCAGGCATTTTTGAGCAAACGTTTGTCATTTGCATAGTTTTCACCGTTGCAGGCATTGTTTCAGTAACTCTTATGTATGCCTTAAACGCAGATTTAATTATACCCTCGAGCTTTAAATATCGTGTCATTCACGACTCAACAAAAGAGCATAATACTTTGTTGTTCGAAATCGAAATCAAAGCTAAAGAAAAAATAAATGTCGCAGTGAATTTAATTAAATAAAACATTATGTGCACAGTCCATGTGTAGAGTCCATTCTATATACATAAATAACCGAAAAGTCGTTTCCTAAATAAATTATAAGCTTTACAAGCTCTTAAAAGCTAAATGGAAGGGCGCTATAAAATTTTAGAGCTTTATAATGATTTGATACCAAGATAAAAATTACTTCGAAAGTATCTTTCCCGGAACTTCACAGAACAGAGGTTTTTAAGGGTCAAAACGGAAAACGCAATAGTTTTACGATGTTGATATCAAACAATCTTTGCGGATATGCGAGAAAATCCAAGTAAATTTTTTAACAATTCCCGAATGATAGTGTTCAACCATATATTTATGATAGCCATAAGGCACTCTTATTGAAATATGAATACAAAGTGAAAAATATTATTTATTTTTGTACCTATAACATCTCCATCTCCTATTGACCCGTACGTGGGACAGGTGCGGAACAGCGGAAAGCACTTTCTGGAGCAGGGTTAGGGTGCCAATCGAGTTGTGTAAATTATGTAGAATATTGCAAGGGTGGTTGTTGTAACGAGAGCATTAGGTTTTGGATTTAAACTTTTTCGGGTTTCTTGCAGAACTGGTAAAGTAGAATTTTTAAACCTGTAAAGAATCTCAAGGATCTGCAGAATCTTCCCAGACAAATATTGTTCATGATGACATAAAGAATTCAGCAGGTTGTTTGCGATCAACGAAATAATCATTTCTAACCGTAGTCCAGGAACGAAACTTAAAATAGTATAAAACCTGGCATTTTTTTCAAAATGAATCGATTTGCATGAAAAAATGGGATTAAGATCAACTTACCCTTCACTTCACATTGGCTGGAAAACTACATTCAGGAGGACGGACACCACTTTGCTGACGTATAATATTTCACAAATGATAGTTAATTTTAAATGACATGTAATGACAAACAATTCTGTTTTTTAATGCAAAATTTCCCGTAAAAAATAACAGTGTACTGTTCATTTTAAAACGGTCAGCTTTCCGTCGGTTTGTACCCTGTGGCTCTACAGTTCTAATTCGTAGTTATATTTTAGGTACTATTCCGTTTATTTACTGGAAATAATTGAAGTCTAAGAAATAGGCGTGACATTCTCATTGAGCTTCATTTTTAATACTGCATAATGACACATTGGGTAGCACCATTGAATAAGTAATCAAAGTAGGTACTTATTCAATATTCAATGGTAGCACCATAATACCCTACCCATTTAAAATGTAGTAGGTATCATTAATTTTTCAGTATTTTAGGATGCACGGACTTCGAGGATTTGAAATGCGAGGAAACCGACTAAGTGATCTTAGGGGATTATTCACATATTATGTGCACGAGAACTGATCACTTTCTCCATAATTTCCGTGATAAAATCTAAGTTATAATTATTTTACGACCAGGTAATGGTCTGCTCTTTATTTTTAATGGGCTGCCGGTTAACACAAACATAAACAAATTTTAATTATGCCTGCTAGTAATTAATTTTTAAACCAGTGCATTGCGATGCTGGCGCGGCAAGTATAGAAACATTTTCCTCAGAATTGCTGTTGGAAAAACAGTCATGTAGAAAGGAAAAGCGAATTTTAAACACACCCTTTTTTAAATAATTCTGTATTATCTTCGTTCAACGCTTATTTCGTTAGTGATACAAGATTATGTCAAACTTTTATAACTTTTTTAAGTAATGGAGAAATAAAGATTTGTCATCTCCGCTTTCATACCGGCAAATGGAAAACAAACCTTTTGGAAAACAATCGTAAATTATAATCTCCCCTACGCGTTTTTCATCCACAATTTTAAGCACAGGAAAACTTAATTTGAGGGGAAAGTTCTACAGCAGAGGCTATATTAGTATAGAAGGGTCGCAAAAACTCAGCTCTTCTACATTCAATTCCATTTTTAATTTCCGTTTCGGAGACCTTCTTTACATCGGGATTTCAATACCAGTATATGATTTTGAATGGATACTTGAGTCCCTTTGATGTTCGGAAAATATTATATTTACAAAAATGTCGTCTTTTTGACTTTTTCATATAGATCGTCGACGCTTAACGCATTGCGATATTACTCGTACTAGCTCTCATTTAAAATTTACAGATGATTTTAAATTGTATATCGGTCTCAGAATTTGTTTAGTAATGAATAATGAAACTACATATGGTAAATTAAATTTACTCTATGCAGGCATCCATCTCAGTTGTCAGCTGTTACGTGACGATGATCCTAGAGGATAGGTATAAGTACTATAATTGGTACAAAAAATAGCGATTCGGATACGCGGTACAGGGATGTTATAAAAAGCAGTTATGGACATCATATTATTATTATATATAAAAAGGTCGTGTACTGAACTACAAAGGATTTGGGATATGTCAAATCAGAGCATTGTTCATATAAATTTATTGTGATTCAGATTTCATTTGTACTTAATATTTTCATGATGAGAAAACAACGAAAGCTGGCCTAGGTTGACAGTAAAGGAGATAAATTGTATAACTTGACAATAACATAAATTACGTCTGTGCGCGAAGGGCTGGGATATCTCTAGTGTATTGTATTCTCAGTAAGGAATTGTTTAATTACTTTCTATAAAGAACGTCCAATTTGTACCCACATCTACATACATATGTACAATTATACACAAGGTGATAGTTTATCTGTTATATATTTGCGCTCGTGCTTCAAGCACACGCAGACACATTAAAACTGGAAACTAACAAAACACATTCCAAGGGAGGAAAGTACTTACTGGACTACACAAAGAAAATAAAGTATTTACAATACTTATTAGTAGTTCAAAAACTGAAATTGTCGTATCCTTTGGTGGCAACGTGTTTACGTACTATAAATAGGTAAATTTGCTAAATAACATTATTCAAAACATAATTAAGATTCAAATTAATACAAACAAATCATACAGGCAATAAATGCAATTCAGGTAACAATGCTGAAGTTTAATGATGTTGATAATATAATATTTAATCTAATGTCAATAAAATATAAATTAAAACTAATAAACCTGTCAAAAAAATTTCAAAATCCGTCAATAAATGACTGAGAAATATACTATTTAAGTTTACGTATTTAGTGCGAAACACAGTAGTGGTTTGTACTACCTGTGACGTCATTTGATCTAATCGAATGCGCACGTACTAAGCGAACGAATAATAGGTATCGAATGCGAATAGGTCAAGTGACGTCACTCGCTGTAACGTAATTATTTCTCTAACCACAACTTTAAAGTTATGTAGCCTTTGCATTTGTGGAGGTATTTTAAGGATTCTTTCACATTTTTGTTTCATTTTACTTAAATTTTCATAATTTGTAACAAAAAAACGGAAACGTCTCCATTACCAATTAAACATTCACATAGGATTCGTTGCTGCATTTACATGTACAAACAGCTTAAGTACTAATCCAAATGCAAAAAAAACCCTGTTTGATTTTCAGTACTCCTGGTATCGCGTGGGGTCACTTCCTAGGTGAATTCTCACCCCAACTTTATTTTATAATGTTATCCATTCTAAATTTTCTTGGTAAAGAAATGTCAACGGATTATTGTTAGTTGGTAATATTTGATATAGTATAGCTCAATCGGGCAGTTTAAAAAAACACGAATTTAAAAAATCTATTACTGAAGAATCAGTACTTACCTACATTGCGTATATCATTTTATATGCACTCTATATAGCGTATTTGTATTTATACCCCTTCAGAACGGGCACAATGTCTTCCCACATTTTTTTAAGTCTAATGATACGAATTATCCTATTTGATAGTGTATCATTAGATCTTTTATAAATAATAGTTTGCAAATATGTGAAACCCTAATTATTACTTCCTGCCAAAACACAAAATTAGCTTTCACAAATACTTGATTTTTTCAACCAATTATGCTAAATACCGGACCCAGAAATCTAAAAAATACAGTAAAGTAGCATTTGGTTACCTACAGAAAGAAATCATAGCAAAAGATATTTGAAAACTTGACCAAACAGTATATTGTAACTTTAGTCAGCAATTGTTTAATTCATTTAATTCTATTTGTTGTATTTAATTTGTATGAGAAATTTAATACGGATAACTAAGGCAACATTGAATGGAAATTTGTTCGATAAACAATGTCACGTGCGAGATATGCGATGCAGGTGTTTTATCAGTTCTAACGACGTAGAAAAATTAGTCAGTAACGATGTTGAATTTGTTAGAGAATGTGGTTTTTTCCAATTTCATTCAAAACTTGAGTAGTGATTTCATTAGAACTTATGGACTTTGATTGAGGCCTTCGAATCTTTCAAGTTTATAAGAGATTTAAGTCAAAGTTAGAATTTTATTGTTGTGTCGCAACCCAGTTGTGCCCTGAGAAAGAATTCAAATAAAAAAAAAACTAATTTAAATAGTTATCAACAAAGACGTTAAAGAGTTACGGAAGTGACCCCTTGACCCAGTTCACAGCGAGATGGCCGCTCGTTATCACCAGGTGGAAAGTTATGTCAAAGGTGTCGGCACTCGCAGGCAATGGTGGACTTAACCCAAGGATACCAAGCTCGTATTTCGAACAAGAATTGTAGGTACAGTAAAACGTATCCAGAATTTATACGGGTACTTAAAACTAAAACCCTCAAAGAAATCAAAGCTAGCCCCTCCTCTTTGATGATATAAAAAATTTACATACATCTTAAATAAGAGGGCTAATCGCAGATGAATGCAACAAAATCGTTGATAGAAATTGCAGTATGACAAATAGAAGCCGTACCTACGTACACGAAATGCAAATGACGGTATTTGCGATAAAGAGGAACAACGCAAATTATATCCTGACTATAGGAGTTATAGGTGAGTCCACTAATTACTTCGGAGACCCCAAATTATGAATCCAATTGCCAGAGATCTTTATAATTGCCACCTGCAAGTGGAATGGATTTAATTACATTTTGGGGTTTCTTACAGAGTCTATCTAGTAATACTAGATAACGTCTTATTTTCGTGAACAAGGGCGGTAAAGATATTAAACTCTGACCAAGACTCATAGTCACCTGAAAAACGCGGTAACTATAATATAGGAAACATTCGCGGAGCATCCCTTCGCTCGTCTACAGAGGATTCAGAAGGATTCAGAATCTGATTCTGCTCTCTTTTGATTTGAATTCGCAGTTGCTTTCGAAACGATTTTATAATACAAGCTTTCAAATTCATTTGTAATGTCCCTTTCTTATCTAATAAATTAATATCTAATTGCAAACTATTAAATTCCTCCAAGAACCCTTTTACGGAATCTAATCTAAAGTTCGTCTCACCTCATGCTTAAACTCCGTTAAACTATTTTAATAATCTTTAAAACGTTAAAGGCCACATCAAGACGCATCTCTTTTTAACACTAGTTTAGCTAATTTATTACTCGTTTCTAAATAAAATGGCGTAAATTCAATTAAAGAAGATATGAAAGTGGACTTAATATTATAAAGAATCCCACGCGTTTTCGACGTCTTCACAAGAGTATACAGTATAGAGTGCGAGTTTAAAGTCTGCAACTAGGGAATAGATCGTTTGGTAAAATTCTTGAAAAAAATCTGGAACACGTCAATTTTTATCTTAATTGAGACATATATTACTGTAATTGATTTTTTATTACTTAATTGTCGTAATTTTTTCAAAAATTATCAGCATTTGACGATCTATATTTTGTAAGTCAATGGCTACCGGATGTGTCGTTACCGGTTAATGGGAAAAGTTACCAGAGCCAGTCTGACGGGGATTGACAAGCGATAACCCAATCTTAATGTCTTTTACGTGATCAAAACATCCAGACTTGTCGCCATAATGTCATGTGAAATGCCAATTTGCCGTTTTTAAATGACCGTAATTGGGATCGGTTTGGCACCGGCAATCTACATTGCAGGACTTAAACAAATATTAATAATTTGCAAAATTCTTGTTTTAAAAAATTACGTCTGCCCTCTAATAGCATCAATCAGTCAAATTAGTAAGGTTTCAACCAGAAATAAAGTTTCAATTGCACTTGACATAATAATGAAGGTTATTTAGTTTGTTGTTGTTTACATCGATTTACTTATCATTACCTTTAACTAATACCTATACCATATTCCAAATATTCCTAGAACGCATAAGCCGAATTAATTTAACATAAGCATACATCAAACCGTTGCCTCGATTTATTAATGGAGATTCTCTGATGTTATTAAACAATACCCAAATCCGCTTTGGATGGAAAATCAATTCTAACGAAAGGGTCATTAGTAACCTAATTAACGAGCGCCGCCGCCTATAGGTAATTGACGCCCGCGTTTAATTTTAGACTGATGGTAAAATATCAAATTTTATATTATTTCCTAAAGTGTGTTCCTTCGTTAAATGGATTTTCACGTCGGTGAGGGTTCTACGTTTCAGGAGCATCTGTCTAAACTGAAAGCGTCTCTGAAATTTCATTCCGCTCAAAATACAATGTAACTTAATGTAATTAAAAGAATGTAAAAGTGCTGTTCATTTTGTGTAGTTCAAGACGGATACTTTTTATTGACATCAAGTGTTTTATGTTGTTATTACCATGGCATATTCGATCAGAAATGCGGTGATTTGTCCCAATTCACAAATGACCGTAGGTAAATTCATGATCCATCGTCTTCATTTTCCATTTCCTACCATTTTTCGTCTTTTTCCCCATCTGCCAGTGCCACGCTCTTACTCTACAATTACTTTCCTTAGCGTATATTACGTTTATTTCTTCACATTTCTCTACTTTCCTGTTTTATTTGTTTGAGCTACTCCATTTTTACTGATGAGGTTCTTTCAATTTTCACTCATTATGCAGTAAGACGTTAGATATTACATTTTGGCAATGGGAAAGACCGTCATGCGTCACGCACGAATGACATTATTAATGTAGACGAAATCAAAACTCTTCGCTTTCAAGTTTTAGGCCTTCTATCATTCCCTCTCCCTCACGATAAATGCAATTTAACTTTATTGAACAAAAATTTCAAATACACTGAAAAAAGGAGATGTTTCTCTTTGCCCCACAAAAACGGTCTAAGAGAGTTAATTCGACGAGATTAATATTATAACAGAGCATGTAAGGAGAAACGGCACGTTGAATAAGAAAAAAACTGTCCAATGTAAATGAACGATACTCCACTATACGTATCCATTTCCTTTTCGATTACTGCCCTAATTCTCATCCAAGCTAACTTTCTTGTAGATGATAAATTAGATTAAACGACCTGGAGGCCTTCGGCGTCTAGAACTGTAACGAGCCGTATTGTTAAATGTGCCCAACATTAAGTTAAGCTGTAGCTGAGAGCACCTTCAACGACATAATTTATCTTGTTTTGTATTGCGTGACTATCTTCGAGGAATACGTGAGTGGAATAGTGTTAAACGTCATCATTTTACAAAGATTAAAGCATGTCAGTTTTAAAAATTATAATTTTTTTTCAACTGAAAAGTTATGACTAAGTAGCTTTCCACAAAGGGAGATTTACAATCAACTCGTTACATTAACGGTTTTCATTTTATAAGCACGCAAGATCATCATTTTGTACTCCCTACAAAATTTAGAGTCCTTTTGGTGTCTTGCCTAAAACATTTTTAACGTCAAAAGTACATTATAAATCTTTAGTATACCTACCATTTTTGATAAAGGGGGACGAAATGTAACACATCGTTTACGTTCTTGTTATTGCTTTCATTTCCACAATAATTTAGCAACTGACTGATCCTATAAAAAAGTTGTTTGTGAATTTCATTTCATTTATTGAACCATTTTGTGTAGGCATCCCGGACCTTTTACCGCACATATGTAAGCGTCAGCTGTATTTGTCTTTAGTCTTGTGCCATTTTGCATCGCTATTCGCATACTTTCGAAAGTAAAATACGAGTAGATACTATTGTACCCAATACACTATTTAGAAGTTGTGATTCGCAAATTTGCCTCGTCCTAGCGGAGTTTGACTCGGAATTCAATAATAAAGCACATCACATTTACATTTCAATCAAACATTTGGTTTGGTTACGTGTGCATATTCCGTTTGCACCAAGTAGTTTAATTTATACTTTATACCTACACCTAATTAATATGCTTTCTAAATGCGTCTTACTTAGCATTTCATATTTGGGATATAAAGTCATCTATCATACGCATAGCTTGTCACACAGCACCCTTGCGAAACAGATCACATAAACGCACCATAACAATAATTCCTCCTACTAGGTTTAATTTAACAGATAAAATGGCATTTACTCGGTATACTCGAAAAAATGTAATTACCTGTTTCATTGAATTACAAATAATTAGTAGAAAATGTATAACAGCCTTGAAATGATCAATTGATTAATAACAGTAAAATATTATGTCCAATTTTAACAGCGCGACCAATTTATTACTTTAGCGTTGAAGTTGGAACTGACTCGAAACGCAATTCGATTTGCTCGTATAGCAAACAACATCGTTTCTAGAATGATCCAGAGTGCTTCATGGATGCTTCAGAATGTTCTCGAACACACAGGTCATATTTCATCTTGACACCTTTGGCTAGCCTATTCCGCTGGTGCTCCAAATAAATCTAGATATAGATCCTCACGGAAAGCACCAAAGCGTGCTCTTTGCGTTCCATAGTAATGTGTCATAAATGTTGAAAGTGGACTGTCGTGATTTCACTTGCATCATATTCTTTTACCAGAACGTCTGACACAGTTGTCGCTTCCTGATTTGATTGGTCATAATTTTCTGTCCATTTGCTGAAATGTTCAATGGCCACCAAGATGTAATTGTTTCCAGCAACTATCACCGGGAAGGGACTAGCGATATCAATGGCTATTCCTTCAAATGGAGTTCAAGTGCCTTCTTCGTTCCTACTGGTCCGCTGCTTATTGCAAAAACTGCACATTTTCTGCACCATTCCTTCACATTTTGCTTGCAATTTGTCCAGTAAAATCGCACCTTTACCAGGGTCGTAGTAATTTCTGCGCTCTGGTATCACTAGCTAAACATTTGTGGTCTTCTAACCGCAACGAGTCCCACTGATCCCAATACGCCTTTAAAACTGGACCATATCGAGATACTTCTCAGGTTGGCATTCTCTCTTCCATTTTCCAGTTTATCATCAGACGCAAATCACGGTCACTTTCTTGAGCTGTCCGGAGTTCTAAAGGTGTCCGATTATCATGCACAAGTGCAGTGCGTCGTGGTGGTTGTTCACATTTGTGTTCCAGTTCTGAGTAGTGTCGACAATTCGAAGGAATGGTCTTCTAGAGGGATAATAAACAAAAAACTACAAATAATAAATAAATAGTAAATAATAAATCATTACCATGGTTTTGCCCCGTGCGGTGTTTTGTTACGAAATCGTACTCTTTCGGTGAAAATCCAACCCCCAGGTCCTTTGGCCTTCTGCATTCTTAAATTGAAATAACCATCGAATGCGCCATGGTCGGTCCTCACGAGGAACTTCTGGTCATATAGACACTTATGTTCGATCGACTTTATGACGACTAGAGGTACCTTCGAGATAGTACAGGTCCCATTCGAACATTGCTAGTCTCTTTCTTCTTTAGGATAGCTGAGTAATGTTTCAATCTTCAAAAACCCGCTTACAACCATTATCCAATTGGAAATCTTTGAGGTAACTTTTTCAACGGTTCTGCAAATCAGAAAATTTGTGAACAACTTTCATGTTTAACTTTTGATTGAGGCAATTCTTGTATTGCTCGAACTTTGTCGGGATCCACTGACACTCCATTCTGCGAAACCAGATGACCGAGGTATTTGAGTTGTTTGTGGAAAAGGTTGCACTTCTTAGTATTAAGTTGAACATATATACCACATGTAACAAGCCAATTGAAAATGGGTCAAATCCAATGACTCCGTGGGGTCACACCGAGGTGCTCTGCCGCTTTTTTAGACGCTCTTTATGGGTTTATTTGTGTTTTAAATATGGCGTTATACGGTTATCATTTCCAACGTCTCCTATGGTTGCATGGATTGCGAAATCTGCAGTGAATTTCTTTCCAACTCCACTGATATAATAATTTATCCCAATAGATGGCACCCACAATATAATCAAAAACAAAATTATACCTATGTACCTTTGAGAGCGTAGTATGACGGCAAGCGAATAACACGCATAATTTGTGCTCCTGCCTTAAATTGTACTTTCATATTGCATTGTTTGTGTATAGTGATATTAGTAAGGATTACCTACTAATTTAAATTGTAACTTATCAGTGTATATAAATTGATTTCGAGTGAAAGGTTCACTGGCTTTATCTACCACAACAGATAATCCTAATACAAGTGCGTCTGTTAACAAATGTTTAAAACGCGATCTGTAACTCGTAAAGAAAAAGAGGGCCTGCAACTACCAGAGGATCAGTCGCAATCAAGTCAGTCCAGCTTCTGCACAATGGAAAGTATGTTAGATATGATGGAAGAATTGAAAAAGGAGTTGGCAGGTATCAACAACAGTATATCTAATCTTAATACCAATTTTAACAATAAGTTAGATAATTTTATGAAGGATATGTCTTAAATGCGAGAATAATGCAAAAAGCATTACTTTGCTTAATAATAAAATTGATGATTTGGAACAACGGAGCCGAAGAAGTAATTTGCGTGTCTTTGGGGTCAAAGAATTGCAGAATGAAAATACGGATGAAGCAGTAATCCATATTTTAAATGATAAATTAAATTGAAATCTAACTATTAACGATATTGAGAGGTCACATAGAGTAGGTGCATTATCGCCGAATAAAATACGTGCCATAATAATCAAATTTAACAATTATCGTATTCGTCAGTTGATATATAGTTCAAAAAGTAAACTTAAAGGGACTGCATTGGTTCTACGAGAGGATCTTACAGCTAGAAGGCATAAAAAGTACATGGAGCTCCAAGGTGTTTATGGGAAATCGAATTGTTGGACAAGAGATGGATTTGCCGGCCCGTGTAGCGCAGTTCAGTGGAAGCTCGACTGTGGTACAGGGTCCCTGGTTCGAATCCGGGTTCGGGCATGGATATTTGTAAATGTATAGTGGGTTGGGTTGGTAGAGCAGCCTCGGCTGAAACCCCGCCCACTTAAAAATAAAGACAAAATAAAAATAAATAAAAAAAATAAAAAAATGTACTATTCAAAGTTAAGGCAGATGTGAAGCTATACAGTTTTGATAATTCGAACTAGTGTAGTGAGCTTAGCAGTGAAGATAAACCCCTTTATTGAGTTTGAGAGATTACTTGTTTTTTCTTGTGTTTTTCTTTATTCAAATGTAAAATCTATATTATTAATCAGCAATGATGCTACTTCATTTGTGTATATATAACTAACTATAGTATTTTCTTTGTGTATAATATTCAGTATTCAAATTTTTAGTATGTATTATAAACCGATTATTTGTTGTATTTTTCCATTGCGTATTTAGGTGGAAGCGCAAATTAAATTGTGCCTATAATTAGTTCCCTGTGAACGAATTATGAGTAATACCACATTTGCTCATATCAATGTGCGGTCGCTCACCAAAATTTTGTTGAATTTTCTGAACATGTAAGGATGAATAAATTTGATTTTGTTGCAGTTAGTGAAACCTGGCTACATAATGGTATTGACTCGCATATTGTTGCAATTGAAAATTATAATTTTTTACGAAAGGATCGTGGCAGTCGAGGAGGTGGAGTGGGCATTTACGTGAAATCAAACTACAAAGCAACTTTTATAGAACAAGATGTTTCTAAAACGTATGAGCAGCTTTGGTTACGAGTTGTTGATAAAAATAAGGTAATATTTATTGTGGGTGTTGTCTATACGCCTCCCAATACCAATGTTTTAAATTTTATCGCGGAGTTTGAGGATGCGATGTGCAATATTCTACCGATTCATAGGAATATTTTATGTGCTGGGCGATTTTAACATTGATTATTTGAAATCTGAAGAAGTTTGTGTCGTCCGTTATAAATCAATCCCTAATTGATCATATTCTTGTGTCCGATCCGCAGACTGTCTTGTTCTCTGCGGTTACACTTTCTCATTTAGCTTCTGACCATAACTTCATAACATGCTCCATAACTACTGTATGTGACCGTCCAATTATGTCAAGGCTCACTTATAGAGACTACTATAATTTTCATGAAGTATCTCAATATTTTGATTTAACGCTGTCCCAACTCAACTGGCATGAAATATATATGTTACCTAGTGTAAATGATAAGGTTGACACCTTCTCTGGCATCTTGCTTTATATTTTTGATCTGTATTTCCCCCTTAAATCCAAACTTCTTAACAAACCGGAATTACCATGGCTAACTAGTAATGTAAAATTTATGATGAAATTAAGAGATAGTGCATATAAACGTTACAAACGAACCAAAATCGCTGGGCACTTTGAGTATTACAAATCCCTTAAAAGTCTAGTGTCCGTTTCAATTAAAAATGAAAAGAAAGCCTACTTAAATTTTACTTTAGCTAAATATAATAAAACATCTCTGTGGAGGGCAATTAATAACTTAGATATTTACAAGAAGAATCATTCTGCAATCCCACATCACTTAAGTAATCCTGATGACATAAACTCCTATTTCATTAACTCTGTTCCTTCGAATAACATACATACCTCGTCTAATGGGTATAACTCCATTCATCCTAATGTCACCACCATATTTACATTCACTCCTATTGATGATACAACAGTGTTAACTATACTCAATGGGATTAAGTCTAAAGCTATTGGTTCTGATGGCATCAATATTCAAATGATTCAGATGTGTTGTCCGTACATTGTTCCTTATATAACCCACATTGTCAATGCCTGCCTATCCTCTTAATATTTTCCCTACAGCTTGGAAAACTGCACTTGTGAGTCCCATTCCTAAAAATCGATGCCCTAAAGACTACAAGGACCTTCGACCAATAAGTATTTTGCCGACTTTATCCAAGGTCCTGGAAAAGGTAATGAAGGTTCAAATTAGTGATTACTTCAAAAACAACCGTTTATTGTCTAAGTTCCAATCTGGATTTCGAGAAGGTCACAGCTGTACTTCTGCACTACTAAATATCACGGATGATATCATACGGGCAACTGACTCAGGGAAGCTCACAATAGCAGTTTTACTCGATTTCTCAAAGGCATTTGACACTATCGACCATAAACTACTCCTTAGAATACTACATCACTACGGTTTTCATTCTACGGCTATACAATTAATCTCTTCTTATGTTCAAGGTAGGCGGCAGAGCGTTCTTGTGAATAATACTCGTTCCTCTTCACTTGACATACGACGGGGTGTTCCGCAGGGTTCCGTATTGGGACCATTTTTATATATTATTTATTCTAATTCCATTTGTAGTAATCTGTACCATCAATATGCGGATGATACGCAGATTTATCATAGTTTTAATCCTGCTAAATTGAACGAAGCCGTTGAAATAGTGAACAAGGAGATAAATACTTTGGCTGATATTGCTCTAGACCACAATTTGCACATTAACTCGACAAAATCTGCGGTTGTTATTTTCGGTCGTAAATTAGCTAGGGAACCTTTTATTAAAATTCATCTCCGAAATGTGCTGCTGCCTGTAATGAACATGTCACGTAATTTGGGTCTAAACATGGATGCAGATCTTAAATTTACACAGCATGTCAGTGCCTGTGTAAGCAAAGCGTTTGGGACTCTAAGAAAACTGTACCCCAATAGAAATATTCTTACTCCTAAAATTAAATTGCATTTGTCTAATTCTGTGATTTTGTCCCATTTTAATTTATTGATGTAGTCTATGGGGCATGTATTGATCAAGTCACGGCGACGAGGATCCAAAGAGTGCAAAATGCATTACGGTATCGGACGTAGGGATCACATCTCTCTCAAAATTGGGGAAGCAAGGTGGCTTAATATGCATCAAAGGAGAATATTGCACTCATCTGTGTTCTATCATAAATTATTTTATTTCCAAACTCCTGGATACTTGCTTGACCGTTTAAGTTACCGCACGGATGTGCATAATTTGTTTTTACGACATAGGGGTCTGTTAGACATTCCCACCCACAGTACCCGTTATTTTGAAAAATCGTTTTCGTATAACGTGGTAAAAATTTATAATGCTATTCCGCGGTCTCTCAAAATGCTCAGTCCATCATCATTCAAATCTAAAATGTGCCAGTTGCTAATATCAAATACATTGCCGTTATAGGGTTTGTAGCATTTCTTCTTATTTTTATATATTTTTTTTTTCTTTCTTAATGCGTGGTGAGTGTTCTTCATTGGTGTTACTGATATATATGTGTTGCTATTATATTATGCTTGACAGGGCTGCATGGAAGATCAGGGTATTGCTACACTGAATGCAGTCCTTTCCCACATTATTCTTATTTTCTTTATTTTGTTTTTGTTTTCCTATTAGTTATTTTTGTGGGAATAAACATTATTATTATTATTATTATTATTATTATTACTATGAAGGAAATATGAGCAAAATTTACTTTTATTAAAACTTTGTCTAGTAGATAGCTAAATGGGATGTACTTTTTCGTACCAGCCCGAAAATAGTTGTCGTGGTGATAACGAATTATCTCGAACCCGTCGATTTTATGTACATAGCAGTGCGACAAGTCTCGTCTCAGTGAGGTTGTTGTAGAAAGAGCCCTTTATAAACCAGGTGCGGCTGTGACCGAGGCGCGTGGCGCAGTGGTTGCTCCACGAACTTATAAATTAAGATGGACTGCTAATGCTGAATTAACAAATGGCACCTACATGGGGGCCGCCATGATGTGCACTCACTTGGCGCGAAATTCAAATCAACTAATAAACAAGCATTAACCCAACATTAACCTCGCGTTTTCTAAATAAATTACTGTGACACATGTCATTTTCCAAGGCTGCAAAAGTCTCAAAACTTGAGCACTGGGAAAATTCCCCTAGAAAATAATTAAAATGTGCACATCACGGCGGCGCCCATGCTAGGGCTATTTCTACCTCTATGCAACTGTCTGATCAGCAGTCCATCTTAATTTATAAGTTCGTGGGTTGCTCTCACCGTTGCTATTCGGGAGGTTGTGGGTTCGAATCCCGCTACCGATTGCTATCTGGGGTTTTGTTAGGGGGTTTTGCTTAGACGTACGTAGCTTCGCATAATGATAGCATTATGTCAAAATCTACGAAGCGAATGCTGGAGCAGTACTCTTCCCCCTCAGCACCCTCACTCCGTTCCTTCCGTTCCCATCTCTACTTTACCTATCCTCACATTCTCGTTTTCTGGCTGAAGACGCAAGGCTGAGCGGCCCGCCTCCGGCGTCCCTGTAGTCAGAGATCTCGGAGGAATCAAACACGATGACCGTTTCCTTTCCTTATTGCTGTCGAGCAAGTATCCAGCGCGGTTTAACCTGAAAAATGCAATTCCAATTGAAACAAATCGTGTGGCAATTGCAAAATTACCAGAAAAATGCTGTAATCCAAGCCGCACTTCTCTATTAGTAAAATTCCTTATACTTCCTGTTCCTTCTGTACAATTTATTTATTTACATTGGGACGTTGTCGCATTATGTTCCGTACATCACTTCGCATAATAACCATTTCTTCAACCCTAAACGTAATAGCTATGCATGCAGTAACATAAACTTTAAAGTTCTGAACTTGTCAAATTGCTGACCCGAATTGGCGTTTGCTCTCAGCTGACAGTTATGGCTTGGTCATTCGTGCTTCAAAAAGTGTACCTTGGAAAACGGATCCCCTTACTGATGAAAATACACGTGTCATTCTGTGGTAATATAATCACAGATAATTCTATTCTAATAGCGATTTGTTAATTTTAGAAGGAACGAACATACAATCAAGCAGGAACATTCATGCAGGTTTAACCCCATTGTTGGAAAACTTTATACCCACATAGGTACGCCACCTTTATTCCCTTCCGTATGAACTTACTCCATGCTAAATAATGTCATTAGAGAAATTTTACGCACGTAGTTTAAAGTTACGAAATCGATAGATGTTTTGTGAGTGAGCAGAAGCTGTTGACGGAAAGTTAGGGACGATAGAATCTTGAGTGGCATTTCATTTTCATGAAGTTTCTTATCTTTGGTTAAAGTTGATGGCCACGTAGAATTTGAGGTGAACCTTTAAAATACGATGATTCTCGCTTGTAAAATTGATTTTGCACTATCAATGTCTCATTTACGGTACTCAATGTTGTTCGGGAATCATCCAACTAAATTAATTATCGTCTATGAAATTGGGTACGTTAAATATATTATATTATGCGTAGGTATATATATTCTCAAGGATGCGGATCTCTGAATTCGACTGGAATAATTCCGTTACGCTGAAAATTTCCAGGAGGAATACTTATAACATGAGAAATATGCGTAAATTGCCAATTTTAACACTTCCACTGCATTAACCCAGGCTAAGTGGTATTTATTCTTATGTTTACATAAAATGGAAACTGAAGAAACTAATCTAAGCGATTCCATAAAATATGCAACCCACTCCTGTAGCAAGCAACAAAACGAAGCATCGATCTCATAAGCGAAAAATATTTTTGTGCTTATGTCAAAGAGTCATCAATATAGAATGAATATAAACCTGTGCTGACATATTATAATGGCAAAAGTATGTTAGCAATAACTAAACCCTGACTCTCTTTTTCTACTTTCAATCATAATTAACATTATTAACACATATAAAATGTCTATTTTAAAGATATTGATATGGATGGACATGGAATTTAGCCGAACGTATATATGGAAGAAATATAGTAGGTATATTACGTCACAAGGTGGTAACAGTACGTATGTATTGTAGGATTGCACGATCCGCGAAGCGACAGAGATGCGGCAATTCTACGAAGCTGTAGAAGATTTCTATGACTTGTCCTATTTCCATAAGCCAAAATGTAAATGTATTGTTACATAAAACCATGAAGTGTGTCCAATTGTTAAAGTAAAGGCAGAGAAATTTACAGTGAGCCTAATCAATTCAATACATATTTCTAACTTAACAGTTGGTTTAACTGAATAAATCAAAGAAATTCATTTGACACAGATAATCTATAATTGGGAGATAGGTACCATACGATCAAAAATGAGTTACTGTCGACACACCTTTGGAATTTTTGTTTGCATGGGAATCGTATTTAACTTGAACTTCCAAAGGCAACTTGACAGCAACTCATTTTTGATCGCCCGTTATAACGTAAACATGAAAACTCATTTCAGGCACTTTTTACTTAGCGCACTGTGTTATTTACATTTCTTTCTTATTTTTCAGGACCAACGAGTAATCAATGAAGATAAAGATTTGACTTGAAACTATGTCGGATAAAGGGGTTCAAGCGACAGTTGCCACGACCAGCAATTCAAGCCCCCACAATAAACGACCAACTTTTATTTATCCTACAGGTACGCTTTTCCATTTTTATGTAATTACTTACTTATATTCAAGCCATAAGGTTTAATCTGAATTTAAATTACACTATTCCCCAATGAACTGAAGCAATTCGCAAGATAAGTATTACGCCTACCATACCGTCGTGTTCCATTTCAGTACAGCTAGAGTATTTTAAATAACTATACTCTGTTTTTTAACTAGGAAGACGGATTTAAAAACCTGATTTACACTGGAAATGTCACTAGAATCTAGTAACAAAAATAATAGACTCATTTTATACCGACATGTATTGTGGGTTGCGTGATGTGATTTTCTTTCACATTTGGATAGATTTCATGATTTATGCTTTTGGGTTATTATTTGGTAGGAACTCCTTTATATTATGCATACATCATACTTTTAAAAGCGAATTATAATAAATAGGTAATACATTGATAATAGGTAATCATCCTGCATACATTTTTTGGCCTTTGAAACATTATTTTGAATTGTAATTTTAAATATTTTTATCAGTTGTAATACTACACAATCCACATTACAATTTACAACAAATGTTAAGTTATTGAACAAATTCAGAACAATGGAATTATAGTCATATTATTAAACAGCACAGTTCACTGCTTTATGTATAAGCGATTTAGTCACCGTCTTCCGAAAGTTCACTAAAACTGTCACTGTCCTCCGATCCGAGTGAAATAATTAATGGTTCTATAAGTGTGTCCATTAGGCCATCCAATCTACACGTCTTATTTTCTTCCTTAGTAACGTGTTGCACACAATTCCGCCAATCGTCAGAGCTCACATTTGCAACAGCGTTATGACCACCGGACCGTTTCGAAGGGGTAACAATCCCAGTACTTCGATATTCTTTAATTATCCGGTATATTATAGATCGTGCAATAATAATATTCCTAATATGTGTCACACTTTAATAACCAAATATATACCAGCTACATCATTATTTACGTTACCTCTGGTAGATGCAATCTTCAACACAAGCGTAGCAAAATTCATATCCGGGGATCAGACAACATTTGTTTATTGTGTTTATAATAAACTGCTTCTCGGAGACTGATAAAATGACCCAAGTTTAAGCGACTACGTTTTTTCAAAGAAGACAAGCTTGCTTTACTGGTAGGTACTTGGAGTTGAATTCATCACTAATGCCAGTACACTTAGGACGCGAAATATCAACTTTTGTTCTTAAAAGAGCTGTTTTTTTTGTTAAAATTTATAAATATATGCAAATGGACTCAGAACACAGAAAAACTCAAAAATAAGTACAACAGTTACGGACGAGAATGGCGATTAAATTTGACAGTTAAATCATGTCAATAGCAATTTTACCTGGGTGTAAAAAGGGCGCAGCGCGAGCCAATAGAAACTAAGATTTTTTGCGGGAACTTTTAAATCCGTCTTCCTAGTTAAAAAACAGAGTATATGTATGTTTAAAATTCAATAATGAGCTACTATTACTATTATATTATTAAAGTGTAACATGAAACATGAAGATTGATTCTTTTAATCCACACTTCACTTAGAAATGGATTTTAACGTAACAGAACCTGAAAGTATTGTGGTGAGTCTTAGGATAATAAATGTCCTGATTACGACTCACCTTCTCATAGCCTCATACTTCCTAGATGATAGAGTTAGAACCCTACTTCTTACGTTTTGTCCCCTGTAGGGGCTTTCAGTTAAAATTTTAGTGATCATCGCCTACCAGTACTTTTATTGGAACTAAATCACGGACAAGGTAAATTAAAGACATAAAAGATAGTGTTTATTCCTTAATTAACATTTTGGAAACGAACCAACTTCTTTTCATTTGCAATTCACACTGAACATTTAACAAGAAATGCACCATATCAATTAGAAAGCGCATGGGTATTCCAGAATAGTCAAATTGCATTCACAGCAAACAAGAAGTAGGTTTCCAATAAATTAAAGGATTAAAGGGCTTTGCCATTTGGAAAGCGTGCCGAATTCTGGCCTAAACTGCCCAGGGGGTCGATTTTTGGCCGTACGTTTCCTTAAAACGTATACGTATTCGTAAAGAAACGTATATTTGCAATTTTTGACCATACGTTTATATTGCGTATACGTTCAATTGTGTTCGTTTTTCTGCGAGCGGGTAAATGGCGTTCGCAAACGCTCGCAACTGACGTTTTGTGGGTTATGTATTGGTTAGTGTTGAAGTTTTCACTCTTGAGACTTGAAAGGTATCTACTAACAACAATGGATGAAGCTATGAATGTGTTTGTAATAGACAATTTAGAGAATGCCGAACGCAATTATCGCCCGAATAGGAACCGTAATCCTTGCAACCCCATAGAAGTCTTAAACGAAGCACAATTTATCAAAATGTATCAGCTACTTCTTTCCATGAGTCTTGCATTTTCTTGCACGTCAAAATCGTAGTTTGTTTACCTGCTATTATATCGGGGTGGTTTTTAGCAAACTCTACTAGCCACCCTTTTTGGTTTTGCGTGGTATTGCACCCTCGCTTTGGCGTGTCCATCGTGTTTTCAGTATTCATGCTAATCAGTGCCTAAAATGTTATCTATTATTCTTTAATTTGAAATGACTGAGCAATATCTTCACCTCACCACCTAAGCTCAAACCCAAACGTCAATGAACGTCAAATAGTCCGTTTTAGTTCTAATCAATCAATAAAGGCGACGTTGTCATATGCACTGTACGTTTCGGTTCCAGGCAGTTACGAACAGTAGTCAAAAATTGCATTTGGAAAACGTATACGTTTTTAAGTCTTCGCATCTAAGCGTATACGAATAGATGCGACTGGTTTCAAAAATCGACCCCCTGACTCCTTTTTTCAGTGCATTATGTGAGCAAAACTGCCGTAAGCTTCGCAACCAGTACAAATTCGTCAAAGTTACTCCAATTTATGATTAATGGAAAAACAACACACGTAAATCTCTATGTCTACTTCTTAATAAATATCACTGTATAAGTTTTATACCCAAAAGAACATTTACTACCATTTTTCAAGAGAGATGTGGAGTCCAACCACTTCTCTTTCACCCTCATCAAAATTTCCCGTTCTTCAACCTATCGCCCCAGTTTCACTCCGTCTTTCCGGGTTCAACAAGTAAAGAACTAAACGACGAACGATAAACAACGGATCTCACGGGAAAGGAAGAGCTGGAGGCAACCCCCTTGCACTTCAATGCGGTAATTACCAACAACGCCACCAATTTTTGAGATGACGGATATCCAAAGAATGATGGACAAGGCCGACGGCAACACAGAGGAACAGTTAGACGTCAACAAAAAGGGAATGACGTTCATTAAGCTGGAAACCTTCAGATAACTGCAAACTATAAATGTCCAGAAATACTTGCCAATTATTTTTACAAGGTTGTCGGCAAGAATTGAGTTACTACTACTTATTTAAGTTATGTTATGATCAATTTGAATCAAGTTCATTAGCATTTAACAATAATTAATTTAAATGAGGTGAACATTATTCAAATTACTAAGCTCCTGTGTAACGAACATAAATGGTATTATACAAGCGAGTTAGGATATAGTGCAATAGGAATACACTGTAGCCCAGACATTTTAGAAAGTGTGAACTGTGTTCAAGGTGTCCCAAATTCCAGGCTGATCATTGGGATCTCGGACCGCATACGAATACAACGTTGGTTAAATGGAGGGAAAGCTTTTCGGGGCCGAATCTAACGCTTCGTAGATAGAGAAGGAATTCTGAATCCGGGGATAACCGGAAATTCGCTAATTCTTTTATTTTTTGTGTCCTTATTTGAATATAGATTTTTGCAAACAAATGACACTTTCACATTTCAACTCTTCCTTCCCTACAAGCTGACATGATTAGATCTGAAGTCCGATGTTTCTGTTTTTCGGGGTCATCATCAATTAATACGGACTTAGTAAAAAAAAAATGTATTATTAGTAAAGAACAAGGTCCTATTTCCATCGCAGTAAGGAGAGTATCAATTCCTTCAATTTATTTCTTTAGCGAACGCCACATACTCCCACGCCATCATGCTTTGTGCTTTGTCGCAATTTGGGGAACTTTTTTTTATATTTAAAAAATGGTATTGCATTATAAATATTACACACATATAATTTCATCTTTTTTTATTAGCCGCATTCTACAATTTTCTGATTGAGCACCATTAACTGCTAGAGTGCGTATACTGTCACCTGTTTCTTGTAAGTCATGAGCATTATATAATGTGTTGCTGTGTGCACTGGTCCGTAGGCCAGAAAGACGGTACACAAAACACCAAAACAAAAACCTAGCTAGCTCTTTACCGTACTTATTATCCCAGCACAAAACTCCTCCCCAATACAGAGGAGAAATTCGACTTTGTTCTCAGTTAACCTGTCAACTTCTAACAGATAGTGGGTCAAACCAAATACCAAATACAAAACTCCAAACTGAACTGCAAAATTTTGAATAATTAAAATGAACCTTAGACAAGCATCCAGTAAAAACACAGATAAGTTAGAAATGCAGTCGTTAGAATTAAACACACGGAAAATCAATGTGAGAATTACAAAAGTGCAATTTAATCGTAAAGGAAAATGGTACAAACATACAAACAATTATTAAAGAAAGACTAAAATTAAGACTTAATTACTTACATTACATGTCCGGGAAATGTAATCCAAATAAACGGTATCCTTACACAAAAACAATTTTCAATTATACACTCGATTAAATAATTACACTATAACGGCCGGGTAATCGCAGCATCTTCTTTTCGAGTAGACAAACACTTAACTTCTAACTGAGTCACGTTGACAACGTATGGGGGCGCCGAACAAACACCTCTCCTTGCAGCACCTTATTAGATGGCCAAAACTTCAAAACGTCATAACGTAGCCAAATAATGAGCCGCGAACTCGGTTTTCGGCTTCACCCACGAAACTTCTTCCAACTCACATAACTCTGGCCAAAAGGCAATTTCAGTCTTTAAACAAACGTAGTTCTTCATTGACTGTGTGTAAAAAACTGATTTAAATTGACCGCACTATGGCGCTAAGCGTGGCATAAAAGCGACGGTATCCTTGTTCACGTCTTATTTAAAGTGAAAACCCTTCTTCCGAAAATCAAAATTATAACAACCAATTATACATAGCCGACAACAGAAAATATCCCCTCAACTTACGTTAATAGACCAAAATAGTAGAGGTCGAATAATTTTACTAAACAATTTCTTATCAGACATTAAGAGATTAATCCAAACTTAAGTTCTAGGAAAATAAAAATTCATCTTTTTTAACTACACAGAAAAGGCGATAAATCACATCTACCTGCCAATTAAATTAAGCATTTACAATTGATAACAGATAAAAGCAAACAACATTCCCGGAAATTTCTACGTTAAATAAAATAAAACGTAAACAAAGACAACCTTGACCGCTTTCTCGTATGACATAATAATTTCCGTGCCGTTACATAGACCAACGACAAATAAATAATTTTTATTACAAATGTTAATTATACAAAAGGAGACCGCTCTTGTTCATCTTAATTAAGATGGCCGAACATTTCATCCTGCCAGACGAAATAAACACAGCAGCATATTATTCTCGTTACACAGTATAATTAATTGGCTGTTACACATAAGTGCATGAACATTTTTAATTGGCCTAAACTTCTTTCCTTTGCTAAGGACCATTGCTTCAGAAATAATCGAGTACTGGTTAACAATTGTATCATAAATTTTTCTTCCTTCGCATATGTCGGAAACTTCCCAACCTCAATCGATCACCAACTACTGCGTCTGAGAAAGATTTATAGCACTTTCTACAAATAGAGACGAGCGTTTCTAAACCGATCAAGTTCAATTGTAGAAGTTATAGTTCGTAACTAAAGGCGTTTGTGCATTTATCGGTTTTTATTAATTAAGTGATACAGTTGTGCTTTCAAAATGTTTGCATTATGGTGACGTCACTATTATTAACGAAGGTGAGACAATTGCAGCCCACAAGTGACTTTGATGAAAAGCTTTGTAAAAACATTTGTTGCAATTATTGCCGTTTAAAATTGGTTGAACTTTCGAAAGATGAACACTCATAAAAAAATACGTAGATATTGTATTTAAAGATATACGTACATGCAGTGCGGGTGTAAACTCTGAAATTATCACACCTATTGGCCGTTTGCACCGACAAATTTAAGCGCAACTTAGGTTAAGCGCCGCTTAAAAACCATGGGAACGATTATTTGGACAATGGCTGCCATTGATTTTGAACTACGCTTCAGCTAAGCTCAACCCAACTTTGTGGATGCAAACGGCCATAAATCTTTTAGTAAACGAGGATTGGGATTAAAGAAAATATTTTTAAACACGTTTTATTTTATTTTATTTTTATTTTTTATTTTATTTTTTTTCTGTTGCGGCTATCGATTTCGACCTTAACAGGTCATCTTCAGGCCGAGCGTCATTTAGTGAAGTGAAAGTGCATGTGACATTTTGACGATGTTATATATTAGTTGTCAGGAATGAAAAGTTAGTGTACCAAAAAGTGAGGTTGTGTATAAGTTATAAGTGTATAAGACAACTAATATATAACATCGTCAAAATGTCACATGCACTTTCACTTCACCAAATGACGCTCGGCCTGAAGATGACCTGTTAAGGTCGAAATCGATAGCCGCAACAGAAAAAAAAAAAAAAAACGTGTTTAAAAAGATTTTCTTTAATCCCAATCCTCATCATACAACACGTTTAAAGAACGATGGAACAATACATCAATCTTTTAGTAAACGTTTTTGAAAATCCTTTTTATTTTAAACGAGACATATTTCACTGTAATATTGTCACCTCAGGATCGTCTTTTGTTTTTGAGATATGACGTAAGCAATGATTTTTTTTAATGGAAACCCAATTTTTTATGCTAAATTTGAAAAGAGCATGGAATTCTTAGACCCTATACTCTAAACAACTGTGTTACTATAATATATTTTGAAATATTTGAGATAATTGCTCTCAAAGTTTTAGAACCAAATCGAAGTTTTAAAACCAAACGCCTAATAAGAATCAAGAATTTCAAGTTTTAATAAATAAATCAAGTAGCCATGTAACAATTAATTGGCGTTAAAATGATGACAGTTCTTCATGAACTTGTTTATCTGTTTTTATGGTGTGGTTTTTTACGTAAGTAATTGGTACGATAATTCACTTTGACTGAAAAAGAGTCAATTTAAAAACAATTATCTCGAATATTTCGAAATACAGTATCATACTTTTTAAGATGTGGTTTTAGAATCTGCTCTTTCCAAATTCAGCATAAAAAATAGAGTTTCCATTTAAAAAAAGTATCGCTAGATCATACCTCAAAAACAAAAGACGATCCTCAAATGACAATTACAGTAAAATATGTCTCATGTAAGATAAAAATTGACGTATTCGAGAAGTTTTTTCAAAAACGTTTACTAACCTATTTATGGTATTAGTTCCAGACTTTACACTCGCACAGTCCACACTGTATATTACACATGTGTTACATGTGTACTACACTTATATACAGTGTGTCCCAGATCGCGTGGGATTGCATGGGTAACTTTCTTATTATTAAAGATAGAGAATTGGTTAAATGGACAATGTTTTGCAGTTTTAGATGTTTATTTAAAATTTACTTATGGAAATTCAAAATGTCGCATAGGTTCGACGTAAATTCAAAAAAAATAAAATTGGTCATTTCCTTGAATGTCTCATATTATCATCGAAAGTATGAGAGATATAAAAAAAAGTTTTATATAGAAGTTACTGTCTTTGGTACGCTTCATTCAGAATTGATAAAAAAATTCAAGATGGCTACAATTGAGGAACATTTACCAACTTTGTAAAGTTAAATAGGCGCCATATTGGTTTTTTAGATAGATTTTTTAATTCTCTTTTCAACGCGCTATCACAGCACAAGATTGAAAATAAGATATCAGTTATATCAACGGTTTTTATATTTTAAACAAGTAGGCTATGATGAATTAAAAAAAAACAATACAAAATCTATTTGAGGCAACAAAACAATGAAAATAATTACTTTTTTCTCCAACCACCTGAATAAGACGCTATTTTGTGACAGTGTTCGGTACGTAAAATTGACGTTTTGCGGATTAATCGCTTTCACCATGGCAACTGTACAAAAAGTGGATACTTTTGGTCCTAGTACCAAAAAGAAATTGACCTTGAAAGTTGGCCAATTAAAAAATTACAATCACTGAGATATGTCACATTGACATCGTTTTACATTGCAGGTTGTAAGATATTTCTATACATACAAAACAAATATTTTTGCGTATTCAGTGCAAATAATGATGTTACCTATACGTATGTACATGTATTGAAAATGACGTATACAACCCGCCGTCGCGCGTAACGCCATCTACTTCAGACCCATTGCACTATTATCTGTCATTTTGAATTCAAAATTTGAAAAAGTTAATTGCAATTAATTTTATTAAAAAAACTGTATGGTAAGTTTTTTATTTCAATACAAAATATAACAATATTAATTGTGTATACAATAGAAATGACTGAAACTGATAGCGACATGGATTGCACTCCGCCAGAGATTATAGAAACGGCAGAACATGCTACCTCAAGATTTGCTCCCTACAAAGTCGCGAGAGGTGAGAAGTAAAAGGTAAAAACGAATAGGTTATAAGTTAACCTAAAAAGTAGAGTGGCATGACACGTGAGGACAAGAAAGCAGAAGTTCTTATACTAGTAGTGAAACTGTGACTGAATCTAAATTCGAATATAATTTGAAGTAAAGGGGGTTGGAGAAAAAATTTTATGTTTTATTCGTACAAAAAAATGCGTTTTCGGGACTCGGAAGGGTGCTGGACTCCGCTAACGCGTCGTCCAGCAACTATCTTCCTCGTCCCGAAAACTGACATTTTTTGTACTAATGAAACAAATAACTATTTTGTCGATGAACTCTTGTATTTTGAATTTCTTTTTTAAAATAAAAGAACCAGTAGGTTGGATGAAATTCAATGAAAATTCATGAATTTTCATTGAACCTACTGGTTCTTTTATTTTAGAAAATAATTACATTTATATACAACATTAATCTGAAGGATTTCAAACGAAATCATCTAACAAGAGCAAATTCTTCGTTACACAAGTAACGTAAAATTGTAGATAATTGTATGAGAGTGGGTCTCGTAACTTATACTCGTCCAAAATCGGTAGATAATACTTGCAGTTAATAATTTCAATGTAGGTACGTCAGTAGAGCAAATATCACGTAATGTCCGTCAAACTCAAACTGACGGTTCAACGTAAAAATACAAAAAATATAAATTCTGCGTAATATAAAAGGCGTTGATGTAGGTCGAAATATTCAGGTAAATAATAACGAAGTAAAATAAACGCGTAGAATGATTACTCAATATTGCGTAATTATTATCACATACCGTAAACGGCTTTAAACTTATCCAAAAAATCCGCAATAGCGTCAGTAAAGCGGGAAAGCAAGTTACAAGAGAAAAACTCTATAACAATAATCACAATAAAAAAATATATAAAGGTGATGACGAAACTGAGAGTATTTAAATAAATATTTAAAAATTTAAATGTTAAAAAAAGAACGTTGCACACTGTTAGTGACTGTTGCCGGGTGACGTATGATACTGTTACTGTGATCACATCCTCAGAGTAAGAATTTCTTACTCTGAGATCCAGGCCTGACGAGAAGGGGGGGTAAACGGGGGGATTCCCCCTGGGCCCGGATTTTGAAAAGGGGCCCATTGCATGGTTTTTTGGGAATAAAATTTTTACATCCTTAAAGCATACCAATTTTACTAAAATAAAATATTTCATATTATGAGTCCTTGATTAGTAGAATAAAGTGGTGTGGAATAGGTAAGTTTAAGCACAAAAAAGGGGCCCGTGCTTAACAACCCCCCGGGCCCCAAGTTTCTCTCTACGGCCCTGCTGAGATCACATCACTCGCACAATGGGAAATAGCTTATTATGTAAGATTATAAAGAGACATTTTAGTTAGTTCGTTTATGATCGTGTATACTTGTGCCGCTTTCGAACTACGAGCATACTCCACATAGAAAGCCTCTATCTAATCTCTTATGCTTTTTATTTTTTTATCTACGTCCGTTTAAAAATCACCGAATTCTCAGCGTCCACGTTCCAGTACAGACTGTCGGGCGTCGCTATGTCCCCTGAAATGAAAACAAATTGGAATACATTAGGGAACACTTATCCAAGTTTCTCTTTTGTACAGAAAATCGGGGAATTAAATACAAAAATTACAATGAACCCTTTATAAATGTGCGATTATTTAATGTATAATACAATAATACGTATATACATACAGTATTATAATGGAGTATCGTGTCTGAAAAAGACACACATTTGTGTGTTTAAAACAGGGTTCGGTTCTCTTTAAGCGAGCGCCGTATGTGCTTGCCGATGCGTGAATGATTGAGAAATTGAATTACAAAAGCAAATGTTCGTTTAATTCGCTTTACATCAGTATTAAGGGGAGCATACAAAAGCACACTTTAGTTCTTGATACCAATGTCTGCGTCTACTGACACCATTCAAAACTGTAGTTGTTAACAATTGATTAATTCAAGCTTTATTTGCCTTTCAGTTTCTCCAGAAACGGTTGTGATACCAATAGTGTCCTGTATCTTTGGATTTCCACTATTGGCTTTGTTAGTCATCTGTTGTTTAAGAAGAAGAGCGAAATTAGCACGGGAACATGCAAGAAGACGCGATATTGAACACGGTACATTCTCTATTATCACGTACAGCTCAATACACTACTTAGGTAACTAGTAATGTTACTTTATACCCCTCAAAAACCAATGTGTGTCTTTGTGAAAACATTTAATTTCAGTTCCAGTAGTAATCCACGGATCATGTATGTAAATAAAACCAACTACCCTAAATCTTAATGTCTTTACTAATTATTTTACGCACATGTATGTTCGTGTACACAAACACATTTTCTTGCTCCAAAACTTGAAGTTAAACTTCCAGTAAACTAATAAAATAAGTTTGACTCGAGTTTTTATACAAGAAAAACCTTCGTCAAATTTAAAGCCAGGTTTAAAGCTATACCCAGACAAATTTTCACGTCTCTCCTATCAAACTAAAACTTTACCACTTCCTACACATTAAGGGAGAACTTTTTGGTGTATTTTAAATGCCATTTCAACTTTTAGGCCGTTCATCTCGAGCTGTTTCGCTTCGATCGGAGCGCGCAATGAGTAGAGGATTTCCATCGTTAGAACTAGATACGGTGTTGGAAGAACGATCTGATCCGGAACCTGAGGGAACCGTTATAGAAATGGTTACACCTGATAAGGATTCTGACAGCTAACAATTAAATAGGCACATCCATTGTGCCGCTGACAGGTAAATGTTACCACTGTTGAATAACGATTAATTCTTGAAAGTAATCCCATTTTATTTTATTCCCCGCGGGCCATAAGCGAATAGAATAGGTGATTGAGGTTATGAACAATTTCCCTATATTACGGTTTGTGTGTCCAAAGGGTAATTAATCAGGCTTTACAAAAGATAATTGCATGCACGAATATCTTTTTTATTATACCCGAATCTCTATCTCCGTTTTGAACACTCAAATGCGTGCGAAATTAGGCCTTTAAAACACACGTGTTTTAAAGTTGTCACTTCAAGTATGAGTTTTGAAACTGTCATCTGGTGCTGAAATAAAAAATCTTCTTTCTGTAAATGCAGAACATTTCTTTGGCTTGTACCAATATTTTGTTTGAACCCAACTAACAATAAAGAACCCCCAAGAGAACGGAATTATTTCATAACTATCGTCTAGCGCTACTTAGAGAATCGTTTATTGTTTTAAGGCATGATGATACGATAGTTTTGTCATAAAAAAGACGAATTTCTTTAAAGCTGTTGTGTAGATATTCTTACAACTCATGTTACAGAACAAATAATGATTGCAAATGCACACATTCTGTAACAGTTGTTTAACGTTTTATACAATCCGTTATAACTACATTTTAAAAGAATTGTATAAACATTATAATGCAGTTGTATAGCTATTCTAATACCTTTCATTTCTGCGTTATAATATAGTTGTAATAGAAGTTGTATAAGAAGTTATATTGAAGGTCTTTATGCTAAATAATACAACTGTAGACTGAAAAACACGAGGAAAAACATTATACAATATACACAAAACTATTTCATAGTTAGCATATAACTACAACAGTTTACTCCCTTATGCAGAACTTCTACAATGAAAATGTAGTTATCGAAAACTCTGCCATATAACACAACATTTCTATGGAACTATTATCTTAGTAACTTTTAGAAAATGGAATCGGCTGTGTCTAAGTGGAAAAAAATTAAAAAGAGTGGGCACTTTAAAAGATTAGCCAAAAAGAAATACCACAGAATTCTACAGCATTGCAGTTACCTTTCCGAGGCTAACTTAGAAGTAGAAGGTTTATCGGTAGTACCTACAACTTCCTCCTGCAGTAATATTGAATCGCAAACTGAAATCCAACAAGGTACAGAAAAGGAATGCGACCTTAATAGTGCTAACGAAATCAATGAATACATGATGGATACCGATGAGGAAAATTTCTTACCTTCGCTTTCTGAAATTGACCAGAAGATTAAAATAAAGGAAAAACTTAAAATATGGGCAACGTCTTTCAATTCAACATTACTCATTCTGCATTAAGAGAGCTTTTTAAAATATGGAACCAAGCTATTCCTAACCTTCTTCCTAAGGATCCAAGGACATTTCTAAATACTCCCATAAAAGTAGATAATCTGTATGGTAACACTTGAAAATGGAACTTACTGGCACAATGGTCTTACGCCAAATTTAATAATTTGTTTGGAAAACTATTCTCATATAGAATCCATTTCCCTAAAAGTGAACATTGACGGGCTTCCCATATATAAAAGTTCAAAGTGCGAATTTTGGCCAATTTTATGTAACATTCATGAAATCCCAGAAGCTAAACCAATAGTCGTAGGAATATACAGTGGCATTGGGAAACCTGCCAATATATATATATACTTATTTGCAGAGTTTTGTTAACGGACTAAAGCAAATACTCAAAGATGGAATCTTAGTTAACAAAAAGAAAATTACAGTGAAAATTCGATGTTTCGTTTGCGACTCCCCTGCAAGAGCATTTATTAAAGGTGGGTATATTAATTACTTCAATTAAATTATCCTGCTATATAAAAATTTTGTTCAAAGATAAGACAGAATAGTAAATTCTTGAAATTTAGTTTTCTATTCTTTTGGGAAAGAATAACGTGCCCCGATCATTTTCCCAATTTTCTGGAACAATCGTCAACTCCTGTCTGCCCTTTTCAACATCTTTGAACTACTACTTCTTGCGGCATACACAAGTGAACAACTTTTACAGGTTAACAATCACATGGATGGAATTTTATACTGCAGATAATTGAAACACATAATATAACTGAATAGTTGTTTAGTGCAGCACAACACATACGCTAAGCGATACATCTGTTCTATTAAAGAGTTTTCCAACGCGCTTTAATGTAATATGGCCATTGGATACACATAGTTGCCATCATACAAAAAATTAATACAAAGCAATTTATTATGTATTGTGAACAATTCTCTTTAGAAGCTTTAACCACAGTCTTGTATCTAGACTGTGCTTTAACTCTGATATATTTCAATATTTTTGCTTAATTAGCGGTTTCAGATACATCTCAACTGGTTTATGCATGTAAAATTAAAATGATATCGGGACATAGTATGAATCTGGCAACTTCCAAAATTTATCAACGATCAGCTTCTTGTCCGATTTTAAAAACCATTCTATGGCGTCGTTGTAACTCAACATTATAGGACTTGAATATTGTATACTGCTCGGAACAAAGCAGAATCATTGTATAACGTTTCTAATTAGACAAAGTCATTGTATTACAATCGCGCCATATTTATTAAGCCAATCACCGTTCATATATCGCCGCCATTATGCAAAATTCGCATGAAAACGTAAAAATAGCAATAATGCATTTAATAGAAGCTTTCACAAACGTGTGTAATTTAGGGTATGCCGCCAAATCTATTATCTTTTTCAATCGAAATCGTTTTAAGATTTGTTCTACTCAAATTCTATATTATACCTTTTTAAATAAAAGGTAAGCATTTACCATGCCCACAGTATGAAATTACAGGATAATTACAAACATTTTTGTCGATATGAAAAGCGTTGCTTCAGTAAAGCAAATTTTATCAATTTATTGTAAATACATACCCAATATTGCGATGTCCCTGTCATAAACCATGTTATTGTTTGATTGATAAATATTCATCAGTTATTGTAGCGGTTAGTTACACAATGGGGTTGATCCCTCGCTCGTACTAAATATAATTGCTCCTCTACGGCACTGGTTTTCTATCACAATTAAATTTACCCACGGCTAGCTTCCTAAGAAAATTTAAATACTTTTACCTTACGCAAATCTGGCATTTTATCTTCGGTTTTAATTAGAAAGTCAAAACTTGTCGCTGTTATTTGACCACAGACGAATAAATACGAATTCAAAAATAAATAATTGAATATATTAACAAACTAAATTCGATCGAATTCCATTCTCCCTTACATTTTTTCTGATTTAAAATACTGATTTGCTTCCTATAAATACAGGAAATACAACCTCTATCTCGTGGCCACGTATCAGTTCTAACTTTCTGCTTATCTAAGTTTTTTACGAAATATTATGATTTAAGTAAATGAAATATAAATTCCCAACTAATTAAAAAATAATCAAATTCCTTTGTATGGGACCAATTATATTGATTAAATGGAATACAAATCTGTTTCATGCAATTAATTTCCATAGATCAGTTTTTTAAGGATTTTATATTTACGGTAAATAGACATCCGCCGCAAATTAAAGATAACAGACAAGTTAATGTAACTTACAGTAATCGTTGGAATCGGTGTTTTAGGATATAACTCTTACAACCTTCCTTTGAAAAAAGGCTCCCTCCAAGGAAAATTAACAACTGGGTCGCTTTAGGGTGATAAGGTAAGAACCC
The DNA here is from genome assembly GCF_008802855.1 of Photinus pyralis. Classification (NCBI taxonomy): domain Eukaryota; kingdom Metazoa; phylum Arthropoda; class Insecta; order Coleoptera; family Lampyridae; genus Photinus; species Photinus pyralis. The sequence goes on from NW_022170510.1 coordinate 26,849,099, forward strand.
TTAATTGAGACCCGCTCTGATACTGGTACTTGCGTTGTATGGAAATGTTCGGAATAATGAACCGCTTTACCTCGACCGTATTAAAAACTTGCTTCAAATCCTCAAAGAAATAACTCGAGTTGTTGTTGGTGCACAAAACTAAAAAAAATCCTAATTCCAACTACCTTGTACACGCTAATTTTTCCGCTTACTATTTGAGTTTTTTTGTGATCAAATTTTAAATGCTCTGATTCTCAACGAAGACCCTTTTCACGACGGAGCGCTGGTTGCTCTTTAAAGTTTCATGTCGACACATTCCCGGAGAGCGCGTCTACCTATCTCGAGGGACAGCTCCCGATACTTTAGAAATTTGAAAGTAAATATAATTACATACATAATACCACGTGCAAACTTATCAATCATACCGATGAACTTGGTAAACAACGATGTGCTTTTGTCGTTCCCGCAGGCGGCGGTGTTTTTAAGCTAGACGGCCCCTAAGTCGCGAATGCATAATCGTATACAAGGCTTTACGAAATTCGCTCCACCGGACAATGGTCAATGGAGGTTTAATTTTCAGGCAAAAAGGAATAGAAAACCCTTATACACTTTTGGGATCAGATCTTCTACTTTTCCAGATACAAGGTTTGAAAAAAAAATGAGAAAGAAATGCAGAATTTTGTATGGACTACCACAAGAAATTTGGTATTCTTCGGGTGTAATGTTCATGTATGTACGATGTACGTATGGCGACCAGTAATATTTTTTCAAACTTTGAAAACGCCTGGCAAAGGGTAGGGCCCCACTAAATGATCTGGTTTATTTTTTTTTTCGCTCTTTAAATAATAAATTTAAAGGTGTAAACATTTGAAAATGTCTCAAGAGCATTTTTTGCAAAAAAATTCCTATCTTTAAAAATATATTCTGCTATTCTGTGTTTGGGTATTATTGGAGAAGTATTGGACAAGTTTTCGGCGTGCCTCAAATACCTACCCAAAAATGTTACCAACTTACTCTCCTACCATATTAGCAGTTATTGTGAACGCCTTAGTGCCTTAGTCGTTTATAATACAGTCTCTCATTTCCGGCTAAACCGATTAGAACCTAATTTGGTACACATTCATAGACATAAAAGGAAGAGCCTAAAAATCCTTGGATAGAACGCACATGTGTGCGGGTACTATCTGTGCTAGCCACAGCAAACTTTTTCTGAACCATGTTACTGTTATTACCGAGGTTAATACATAAGGTATGGGTAAAACGTAGTTACAGTACGCTCTAGTAAAACCGTTTCCTTATTCATCTTATTAAACATCACTCTTTGGTCTAGGTCTATCTTTTACCTACAATTCCCCACCCCCCACCCAAGAAACAAAAGGATTACTACAGAAAGGTTGAAAAATTGGATGTAAAAAAAATTACGCTTCCAAGGTCACACCTAGACGCCAGTCAGTCCTGTACCGTCCATTCGTAAATAGCAAACGCGTTTTTCCCTTCGGAAAAGTCCTCAAAATTCTTGTACAACTGTGGTTTTCCAAAAAAATTAAAAAAACATCTCCGCTGAACTAGGAACCTACGCATTCTTGTGACAATTTCAACTCATGTATTAAAAAATCGCATTAAGCCGCCAGTGCGATTGTCACTTTTGACAGCGGCAAAAGTTACCTGCAACTTTTTTCAGCGACAATATGCACTTGTGGTTTTTTCACTTATTCATTTTCGAACCCAATTATCGCGTTATCGTTTCCCATATTTGATTATTTGATATTGTCAATAATGACTGACTTTTTGGTGGTTTCTTGTTCATTAAATTGTCCTGCGAATTACCACTCGAGCGTTTGTATTTGTAAACCAAGTAAATTTGGGTTGTTGCAATTCAAATCTTGTTGCCTTTTAGCAATTGGGACTTTCGAAAACTGTCAACGCTAAAAATGTGCCACCTCTGGTGGTCGCATTTTTTATTATTGGCGTTTTTCTTTTCTAGTGCTAGGGCAACAGATTCATTACCTAAACACCCAAAATTTACTCCTTCCTTTACTCCTAGGTAATTACAAACCTTCGTGTGCAATTTATAAGTGAAAAAAACATAAAATATTTCAAAAGACAAATGAACTCAAATCTCACCACATTAAAGGTGTGGTGAAGATTTGGAGTTTCATTTTCTTTTTGGTACTTAAGAATATACCACATTAACAGGTATGGATCGTCATCAATCTCCAATTTTAAAAAATGGGTCATTTAACCCCGCTACTTCTCAGCCAGATCTGCCTATTCTGTGTTTGTGTATTTATTGGCGATATTGGTCAAGTTTTCAGCGTGCGTAAATTTCCACTCCATCGTAAAGATTTAATGTGATTCGTAACATCAATAGAATGTCACAGTAAGAGGAAGAATACTTTGCTGAAGTGATTCGAGAAGTGTCGAGGACTTTTCGTGCAAGAAAATATGAAGATACTTCGCTTGTTTCATAACCTGGAGGCGGGAACCCACGGACACGAGGCTCATTATTTTTCGTTGTCGCTTTCCCGATCCTTTCCTATTCTTATTGAATGAGCTAACGTAAAACTACTAAAACTAATAATAGCGATTAATGATTGTCCGGATAGTTATCAGAAGCTGGGCTTTTCAAGTAACGCGCTATTTGGAACCGTTGAGTTATGAATATGTTATTCAACGTTTTGGAACCAATCTTAGCTCAAGTTTGACTTCATGACAGCCAGACAGCAAAACAATTAACTATGACTAACATTAAGTATAGAAATAGAGGCATATTGTAAGCGCATAATTCAATGGTCGTAGATAAAGTATCTAAAAATGGATGGAGCTGCTATAATTAAACACATTTATATTTTAGAAAGCAGCGACATCCATACGGATACGGACCTGGGACATCTATACGGCCCTGCTTGTCATAATATGGTACGGTACCAAATTAACCATTAAAATTAATATTAAAAAAAAATAATGATACAAATTAATATTTATAAGTTAAATTAAACTAATTAATCTCAATAGCATCAGTATTATTAGTTTAAAGATTTCCTTGGAATTATACATTGTAATATGAGATATTGGAGTGGCAGAGCTTGCAATTAGGCTTGATATTCAGTGAAAACGTTAATTAGTAAAGGTACAAACTTGTGTAGGTAACTGTCAATATAATTAATGATGATACCTCAATCGAAGTACTTGATCTACAATCAGATGGACGCGCTAGTTCAATCTAGCCACATTCCAACATAAGGAATTGTAGAAATGGGCAGATACACGACGCGCAAAAGAAAAAAAATTATCAAAACGAACAAAAAAAACATTATATTGTAAATGAACTCTACGAACAATCGAAAATACCTACCTATTTCAAACGTAAATGCGTTGAAATCTCTTTTACGTAAGTTTCAAAGTTATACACTTGAACTGTCATGATGAGATAATTATCACATGCGTCTAATGTGTAATAAACTTCCGATATTATTATATTTTAAACCATACCGACGAAGAAATGTTGCAAGTTTAGAATACGTAACTTACTTACGAAAAATAGTTTCGAAAGTGAGACAAACCACTACACCGTTTTTAGGTAAATATACAGTTCAAACATATTTAGGATACTTGTATAAAAAGAGGAGCTTATCACAACCAACCATCAGATACAGCACTTGAAATTAGCTTAATTTAACTAGGTATTACACTGAACCATCACAACACATAGAATTCTTTTACTGAAATTAGGTACGTACGACATAATTGTTTATTTACTTACTTTAAGTTTTATCCGATCAAATCGATCACTTGTAGCACGGTCAATAACTAAAAAAGGGGATAAAAGAGGAACGAATAATGCCCCTAACTATGGATATCTTTTATATTTTTATATACGAAGGTGCCACACTCCCACCCCCACGACAAACGCTGGGTCTCTACACTTTGGCAGCATACTAATGCCAATAGGAGGAATTCATCTAAAATAGTTTTAAGTTGGTGACAGTTCCGGTATACTGATTTGTTTTGGAAATTCTGCACATTCTGACTTACAACAAAAAGTTCCCCTTTCTAAAGACTAATTTCGCTGACACATTTTCGCGGATCTATCTTACAAGTTTAAGGCCGTTTACGGTATGTTATCAATTACGCATTGTCTTATTGTTACTTTGAATAACCATTTTTAGGCTGCTTCTACCTCTTTACTTGTTACTTTGGATTTACTCATTGCTTCCTGATAATCTATCCGATTGTGCTGTTCAAAACGATATTTCTAAGTGGAAACGTTGAATTTTGGATTGCATTAAACCACCATCATTAGTGACATCAAATATTGAATATATTTCTTTCCCTATAAGTGTTGCATTCCTTTTAGTGTAGCAAGACGAGAACAAGGATCTCTTAGTCCGCCTTGTTTATCCTTTTAGTAAGTATTTCTCATCTCTCTCTTAACATTTATTGAATACTAAGTGGCGCCTATCCGGATTACTTTTATTGTTTCTTTTTTTGGCTTATTTGTGCTTGTATATAAGAACCCCACATATTCACCCCGACCCACCTCTACTTTGCTTGAGCTTACCGTGTAAGGTAATTTTGTCGCGTTTGGCCAAAGTGAACGTAACAAGCTCATCAACTGAATAAAATAATCTGAACAAATCGTGGTCAAATTGTCAATAAACTCGATCAGGGCATCGAAGGACAAACTCGTGGTCTTAAAGAATTATTGAGTTCCAACACAAAATCGAGGTTCAGGTATTCTTTAATGACTACTAAACGAGTCGTTTGTATTGTTACGAAGTTAATCCACGTTTAAGAAGTTACTTTTAAATTTTAGATAAAACTTGATGGATTGTTCCTTAATTTAATATTTCGGTTAGTCTTCCCTTCAGGAAGGCGGCTTTTAGCTTGCGCGGTTGGAGTGTTCCCCGTCAGGGTTCATATTCCGTTTCATTTGTTTATTTCATAGACTTTGTACCGTTATCGGTAGTTTTAAGATTGGTTCTTATCAAATTTGTTAAAGCCGAACTTTTAGGGCTTGATGATGGCTTCTTAGCCGAAACATCACGCCTTAGCCTTATTTTTCAACATCAAATTTATTGAATAAATTGAATTTTATGGGGAAGGTTTTAAGTTCTTAAACGTGGATTATCATTGCACCCCATTTCGAGTTAGAGAAGGAAAAATGGATACCCAAAGTTGTTACGAAGTGCCTTTCATCTGTGCCAAAGCGACAGTAAAATAAAAATGCAAATGTAAACCTTTACTGGCGTGCAAGTTGTGGCAGTACTGTCAGTGAACCATGCACGCATAGACCAAAAAAGTTGGAGGGTTCTAACTTTCTATGCGTCAGTATTCGGCTGGCGCCACTACTATTTGCTAATGTAAACTTGTTCTTTGCACGCGAGTAGTAGCATCAGTATTAGTTGACAAGACTACATTTGTGTTTATTTGACCAGTTCTTTGACACTGAGCAAAAAGTGGACTTCGGCACAAATTGTTCAGTTCTTGGAATATTATGAACATGCCTTTGTTTGCGGGACGCACATTCCCATTGACATAAAGACAGGAATTTACGAGAAGATGTATATGAAACCATTGCAAGTAAAGTAAATATCAACGGTTTCCGTGATTCCGATGTAAAAGCTAAAATACGTTCCATAGGAAACGCATATACATTGGAATTAAATAGGAGCTCCTTATACAGCCACAACACGTTGCACTTAAGAAATGAGACTGGCTAGACAAAATAAAATGTCATTATATGTGTAAACTTTGCTAGCGTGAAAGTTCAACTGGAGATAGTAGTGGCGCCAGCAAATCACTGCATATGTAAACTCACTATTTACTGCTTAATTATCAATGAACATGGATCACTTCAACAAAATCTTGCACTTGCAAAGACCTTTAAAAAGACAAGAAAATACAAATACACGTAAAGCAACGCCGCCAATGGAAGAGATCTACTATTAAGAAGTTAAAACCATGTTTGCAAAATACTAACAATTTTAAGCGGCAAATTTAAACTGTCTGTAGTTATTCTGGATTACCCGGTATATAAACATATCAATATTAATTTCCCAATACATTTAGAGATAATACAGACTTTACCGTTAGATGTGCATTTTCACGGCTTGCTTCTCTATTATAACGCGATCGAAATAATTAAATTTTAACCCCTAAACACAAATCAGATTAATTTAATTAAGGATAACGCATCCACTTATTTGGGATTAGCAGCCCACGCATCTACCCATTCATTTTTCTAAAACTATCAAGATATTTAAATCGCGTCATAAAACAAAATCCTTCTAAGCCTGGAAATTAATGTTCTATCCCCTAATTTAATAAAGATAAAATTTAATTACAATTTTCAAGAAAGGAGATTAGCGTTTTGGACGTAATTTAATGTTCCTTCTGCTAAAAGTTAGTTCACAAGATATTTTAAGAGCCCGAAATCGGAAATTTAATTACTGCATTATTTACGCTTTGGTTTGCATAATAAGAAATAACAATGCCTATAGGCATAAAATACCCATTTAGCATTACCGTCACCCTTTTGAAGGTGGAGTGTAGTGTAGTTTTATGCCCATGCTTTAAAAAGGAAACGGCTGAATTCAGCTACGTAATGACCATGGATAAGTTAATTTTATGCAGAATGAGTTTAAAGTTTGTGATCTGGGAACTACCACATTTTTTTTAAATATTTTATTCAGTAGCTGCAGTAAGAACTTGTAGTTATGCAAAATATACCAAAAGAAAATAAAAATATAATACCATTCCTCCTAGGGAGCCTCAAAGGGTTGCTTTTGACACATCGAGACCGCTTTTACATAATTTAGGAAGCACTGAACGCGTAATTTCCCCAAAGATCGCTTAAGATCAATCCTTCGAGAATCACGAATGGCTCTTGGTCTATTCCTAGATCTTTCGAAGGCCTACGATCTGGTAGACAGGAATATTTTATTACTGAATTTATTTAAATACAGATTACAAGATGTCGCTTACAACTGGATTAAGTCCTATTTCCAGAGTAGGCTTCAGAAGGTAGCAGTTCAGCCATAAATCAATCTTTCCTTCTACCCAGATACGATTACCGTAAGGCAGTATAATCGGCCTTTATCATATATCTTTATGTAGAAAGATTTTTCGATTGATGTGTTAGTGGGAACCACGGATACCACCGTGGTGGGAACGGATCGAATCAAGTATATTTTCTCCGAGATTTTCTCACGTAACTATACTATAAACGAATATTGTGGTATTTTTCCTTATTTCGCGTGCTTGTCTCTAAAAATTCTGCAGGTAACAGAAGATTTGTGCCGTAAACTAATTCGGCCGAAGTGATGTCCCTATATCCATTTTTAAAGCACTGCGTAGACCTAACAAAATTAATGTTTTGACCCAGTCCTCATCTTCATAGCAACGAATGCCAGCTTTCGTTTGACGATGAAACCGCTCGACCAATCCATTTGTTGCTGAAGGATGATGTAGTTCTTAGATGTTTGAATCCTAAATATTTTGATAATTCCCGAAATAAGATCTGATTCAAACTGCTTTCCTCTCGGCTTTCCTTCAAATCAAAATTGTGGAACTAGGTATTCTTCTAGTGGTGACACTGTACGTCTAATCTAGTGACTTTATTTCTTTGGCATGGAACACATGCTTTTGTCCATCTCGATATATTATCTTTCTGCATTCCAGGTCATACAAACTTTGAATTTTTTTGTGTTGCCCTAATTCCTGGATCACTGAAAAAAATTGAAGGTCTGTCTACGAAATGAGGGAGTTAAATACAGTTTTATTTGTTTACCTGAAACATCGCAATATAAACAGCTTCCCTGAGCATTTTCGATCGGAATTTGCTTTAAATCTTTATCATCTTTATCATTACTCAAATCCGATTAAATTCTGCATCCGAATTGTGTTCTTCTAGCAATTTTGAATAATCATCACCTGCACATGTCCTGTGACTCTTTTGCGCGGAAGTTAATGTTTTCGTTGAAAAATGTTTTCATTCTGACTATACCTTTGGTTTCAAAACAGATCCAACAGCAAAATCAGAAGCATCAACCATTACACGTAAAGGTGTGCCAGGTATTGGATGGGTTAATAGGGTAGCATTACCCAACGCCTTCTTTAAGTTATCAAAGGCTTTCCTTTAAAATTTTGCCGTTTCAACATAATTATTATTGAGGGGGATTTTTGATCATAGCAGAATTTGGGATGAATCTTCTATAAAAGTTCACCATGACTAGAAATCTTCATATTCAACTCTAAATGCTTTAGATGTTCTCGTTTTCCGATGCAATTAAAATATCGTCAATGTATGTGAAACAAAATTAGAATTGTGTAAAGATATCGTCCATAAAACGTTGCAACGTCTGTGCGGCGTGTTTTTGGGACGTCCTCAGGTACTATCGGAATTTGTAAATACCCTTTAAAAATATCTAATGTAGAGAAAATTGTTTTACCAGGCAATCCTTGGGTTTTCCTCGGCTACGGCACAAGGTCATGCCCTGGGTCACCCAGGCTCAGGCCACTCAGACATAAGATCTGGACCTTGGAATTTCCGATTACGATTACGTCATAAGAGAATGACATTGGGATTTACCGAAGGTCGTGACCCTGGAATTTCCCAAGGCCATTGCCCAGGGATTTCCCAAGGTCATGACTGTGGGATTTCCCAAGGTGTAGGTCTTGGATTCTGGACCTAGGTCATGGCTTTGAGTGTGGCATGACCTTGGTCCAGAATCCAAGACCAACACCTTGGGAAATCCCACAGTCATGACCTTGGGAGTGTGGCCTTCTGTGAGATGAGTGCGCACAAAGCAAAACCAAACCGTGTCATAAGTAAATATGCATTTCAAAATTTTACAAAGAAGATAAAAAAGCAAGCAAGCCGGCAAAACAAAAAAAACTTTACTTACATACGTTATCTTAATTCATGTTTGAAAATCCACACTTTTTCAAGTAACTTTAAGAGAAAGATTATAGTGAAGCTGTTAAAACTGGTAGAAATAATATAGCCGCATACTAACTGAAATTAGAACTATCTATATGTGTGTTTGATAAACAAACTTTCCTTTGTAAATAAGTCCCAAATTTCATATGGGTCTTGGCATATTGAAGTCATTGAAATAAATAAGACCTTCTTCAGAGGCACCTCTAAATAGCATTATGGGGGTCACTCTGTAATTGGACGCATGCCTGTTGAGGGCCCAAAACAAGAGATGGATAATAATTGAATTAAATAATTGAATTGAAAAAGACTAAGGAAGGAACTTATGTATTATTAGCTAGAATCCTATTAAGTCCTCAATATGGCGGACGTTCATACGCGCAGTGGCGTACACACATTTAAAATATTTAATTTTGTGGCGTATAATACTGGAATTACATACATTTTACTACAGACTCATTTTTGATCGCATTGTATACAAACATCAAATCAAAACCAGATAATGCTAAATTATAAATTAATTTTACGTTTGCTTCTAGATCGCCGTTATGGACGGCATTAACCCATGCACACGCACTTGTGATGGAAGATCCGGATAGATGACAGGACGACAAAGAAGAGCATTTAGAAGATCCCGTAATTCCGCACATTGTTCCCTTACCATTTGTACGTGGCCACTAACAATTTATCTAACAGAACATCATATGTACTGTGTGCTTCATATTTGTGTAAATATTGTACAGTTAGATTATATATATCAATGTTTTATCAGTGAAAACAGATATTTATTTATTATTAGGTAATTAAAGAAATGGAGATGCTATTGTAAACTTGAATTATGTAGTCATACAAAAAATTGTCAAATTACCCTATTTTAATAATAAAAACCTTGTGGAAATCGACACAAATTTTCAATGAGATGAACACATAAAATAGCTATAATGGAAAAGGTAGTAATATTGTACAAAGAAATAGTTTTTTTGTCCTGAAAAGAGAAGTACCCATAGTAAAGGACAAAATTTTTTTCGTAAGACTGCTGGTGGCGTAACTACAAGCATAACCACACGATAGGAAGATCAAACATTTGTGCCTGAAAACACAAACGCTGAAAGCAAGGTCGTTCAAGGCTCCTTACAGTAATAAGCTCTCTAGGGCACGTAACTCGAGGAGAATTTAATGAACTGCTTGTAATGTAATTACTTCATAATCAGGGTATATATTTGGGGAGTTTTCTGTATAAATGTAGGGGACTTTTAAAATTAAGGACGTAAATGGTTCACAGTGGCGACAGGGGGCTTTTTGTTTGGAGGGGAGCTCAGTAAAACGCCCACGATGGTTACCATTAGATAAAGAGGTTTTTATTCAATGTTATATACGGGGTGGTTCCTACGCGACGCAGCATAGGGATTTCAATGGTATTTCTTTATAAAAAGTCTAAATATGTTCTTTTCAGAGAAAAAATACTGCATCTGTTCATACCAGGGTTCATACAATTACTCATAATTTTCCGTTTTTCAAAACCGTAGAAATCGACAAAATGAAAAGGTTAATTTTAGAATAAATCAGATACGGTATTACCTAAAAAAACAGCGATAACATTTCATTATTTGTCTTTGATGTAGGTATATTAAATGTATACTTGTTTATAAATTAGATAATTATAAAATTGTTTATTATGTATTTAAATGAAGAGAAAGAGGAAATGTTAGTTGTTTTATGTCCGCCAAGTAACGTCTTTATTTAGTGTGAAGTACCTCAATCGGCCGATTCCGAGCAGTGCAATAACGTTCAAAATGCCCGTCAAAACCATCAGGAAAACAACAATACATTTTGGCTGCTGTAGCGGAAAATCCGAACATAAGTTTAAGAACAATTTATTCTTCCTCAAATCAATTTCTTTTTTTTCGATTATATACTGTGGTTCCGGAAGATGATAAACAAATAGTATCTGATGCAGATGCAGCATTTCATTAATCCATCCATAGACGCTTTTTCTTGCGTCGGTCGGTTAGTTGAAACAGAATTAAACATGAAAATCGTTGGACGTCAAACAACGATAAATTAATGCGACGCGCTTGCTTGTAGTTTGTTAAAAGATTCCAAAGCATCACTAATTTATAAAAATGTAATTTTTTATTTTGTGGATTTCTACGGTTTTGAAAAACGGAAAATTATATAAGTAGAGGTTAAAATCTTAGATATTAAAAATAGTTTTTGACAGTTTTACATCCTTTATAATGCCTAATGTGCATTCACAATTTTTACGAAATCATAATAGTAACTGTTTTGGCAAAACATTTTTTTTAGATTTTTAACTTTGACATTTTTTTTTCTGTTTTTTTTTGTAATAAAACCTGGCACAATTTTTATAGGTTGTACGCAGAAAAATAAAGAAAAAAAAGTTCGATACCGTTGCGGCGCTCCAAAATGTTTTTTTCAAATATCCGGCTCGTTATTGTTCGTTTCAGTATGCCTAATATACATATCCAAGATTTGAACAAAATACGTCGAGCCGTTACTTCGCCCAACGTACGCACGTACGAACGTACGCACATACACGCAGATGGAAAAAAACGTTATTCTTTATATGATTAAAATGATCTAAAACGTCGACATTTGATGAAATTTTAATATATCCAAAAACGGTGATCACAATAGCCACCTAACTCGCGCTAGTTAGCTAAAAAGGGATTTCCTATCAAAAATCATGCGATATATCGAATCTTTGACTACACAAGGTCCTCATTTCTCCCATTTGCTGCTGATTTGTCTACAGTCCCAAGTAACTTGAGGTGGTTACAAAATCTCCCGTCAGATAACATTCCGACCTAGCAACAGGTTTTGTTGAAAATACGTAAGAGTATCCTAAACGTTTAAATTCAAAAGATGATTTGCAAGTGATTGAATTTTTTGCAAGTAACTTACGCAAAATGTAGCTACAAACTCGCCTTCGAATTAATCTTATACAATACACGGTCATTAAGTAACTTCAATATTCAAGAGATTTTTCGAATGCGTAATGGTAATTTTGCGTTAAGTCATTACTACCAAACATATGATAGGCCCACTTTCTAGTCTATTTTGTCGGCAACGACTAATAAAAGTTTTTAGGTTAATTAATTTCGAAATAGATTTTAAACATAACACAATCGCATATTATTTTCCGGTAGGTGCTAAAGGTAAGACAAGTACGCAATTGAATTCGACATTTTTGTTTATTTTATAAATACTTTCCACACCAATGAGTCAGTAAATTAGAGGGTGCCCAACCAATCATCTTACGGGGATATGCACACTTTTTTATTTATTTACTTACTTATTTATTTGTTTAACCCAGGGTTTAACCAGACACCATACAGAATAAAAATTCCAATTACATGGCACTGGGGCTGTGAACAAATATTAGTACTTAAGATCTAATTTGATTTATTATTGCATTTAGGGGATCGTGAAAAAAGTCGATATCATTCACTGAGGAGAACTTATTTAAAGTGATCAAGATCTTAATAAGTGGGGAAGTTGTGTTGGTAACTGCAAAAATAGTATTATTTTTCCTTAGCTTAACAATTTACAACAGTTTAATTAATGGACGGTTAAATAATATAATTTCAACACAATAACTAACCTATTTAAAATTATAGGCTTTGCAAAAAATCCCAAAAATTTTTTTGAGAACACTAAATCCACCCCAGAAACTTTATTAATCCTCGAAATGAATTCATTCTTTGTAGTTCTGATGCCCATGATGAAATACGTCAATTGTTTCCTGATTTATCAATTTCCACCAATTGGCCATTGATCTAGTGAATTAAGGTTTAGTTTAGAAACATTCCCTCTAAGCTGAATAAGGCGAATACAAGTTTTCTGAAAGGAACGTACAAGTTTATTCTTGAGCCATTTATGGATGTTTAAAAGTCAATGTCCATTACCCGCGTATAAGAAAACTTAGTACGACTTAGTTGAATCATCATAATGTCATCCTGTAGACAATTGCAAAAAATGAAGTTCCTGTGTGTACTAAAAATTAGGGTAGGTATCGAAAGGGAATAATTTCAAACATTTTATTCATACTTAAATGTAAGTATGCGGAAACAATTTAAAATGTATCTAGGAATTATGGAAAGCTGCATCAGAACCAGAATTGCAAGTTACCTATACAAAGTGCCCAATTTCTATCAGGAAATGCAACTGCTGCACCTCTAGTGGATAACCACAGAGGATTACGACTGAAGAATTCTCCTTACCGAAGTTTTATGCTCATATGGGTACACGTGTTGTGCAATAAAATCGAGCTGAAATTAATCACTAAAACGAAATAGCTATTTTTCTACAATCGATATCCAAAGTAGGCATTTGCACTCGTATTTGACAACGCAAACATCATCTTTTTCGAGGAATGCCACTTTGTCGCTTACCTACAAGCGACAAAATAAAAAACCGCTCGCTCTCCCAATTATAAACTATAAATCAAATTGCATTGTTCAGAGCTAGGCTCAAAGTGTCCAATGACAACCAGTAAATGACGTCTGAGTGAAAATTTTTGGAAATATATGAACTGCTCGATTGTAGAAAAAATCTTGTGTGTAATTCGAGCGCAAATTGATTGCCGATTTCAAATATAGCTGTTGTGTATTAAGAGCGCAAAATGATAGTCGATTGGAAGGGACAGTCGGAGCGCGGCAATCCCTTGAAATCGACAATCAATTTGCGCTCGAATTACACACAATTATTTGCCATTGTTTTGTAGATGGTGTAATAATATTTAAGATGAGTTTTGTTTTCACTCTAGGTATTATTTACGTAAGTAATAAAAGGTATCTACTCAGTTACGTAAAGTAACATCTAATCTTGTATATCTTACTTATAAACATTGAAAGCAAAGTGGAACGGTATCTTAAAAACAACAAGAGAAAGTGTAACGTGCTAAATATACTTTTGATGCTTGCTCTTATATAATTGGCGTATTGTTTGTATCATAATTATCGTGCATAGAGTACAAGAGTACAAATTGTTTTAATGGTTTTGCGGTAAAGGTATAAATGTCGCATTAAAAATATAGAAATATTTGCATATTGTTTCACCACACAGTGATTTATTAGGGAAGAGGTGTTCCAATGTGCGAATTTACTATAATAATCAATTGTTGATCGAATTAATTAAAACAAAATTGTCGATACTACATGACCATTAATGCAACTTATATAATACCGTATACGACCGCTTTCTATGTTCTGGGAAGAAGGAAACTTCGAGAATGTGAAATAAAACGGCAGTAATGCGTCAATTCATACTCACCATAACGTATGCGTTCGATACCTGCGTATAATTAATGTGCAAAGTAAAGTGTAGAAAGTACATTCGTGCGTACTTCAAATTATCTCATTTCTTCGGTCAAAGTGGAGCACCCAATGGACTGCTATTGGCGGCATTAACCTTGAATTTGAACGTTGATGTTATGTAAGGTCACTCAATATATACCTATACAGAATTATTGTATAATGCAACTTTCACGTTTGCATAATATGCAATTTTTCATATATACATTCGAATATTTTAATCACGTTTTTGCCAAAGGAAAGGGTAACAGAATTTCACAGAAATATTTATTTTCTTTTTTAGCTCAAATCAAAATGTTTACCGCATTGGCACGAACAGATCATAACCTTTGAAAACGATGCGTACAATTAACATTATAGATACCCCCTTCCAAACCGCGATATGTCGGAATGACTGGAAACTGAAAAATCTGAGTATCACTATTAAATCCGAGCACAAGCCAATATCAGGCAGAATTTTATTACAGTTCAAATCTTGAAGTGAACTCAGTTTTGTGTTCTCATTTTTATAATGTTGCTATATTATGCAATCATAAACTGTTTTTTTCTAAAAGTGCACTCCTCCGACACATACTTAAAGGACCAATCTGTGCTTTATGGAATTTCTTCAATTACAGAAACTATTCATAGGCACAGCGCCTGCTTCGAAGAGTTTCATCAAATTTTTGAGGGAATTAATAAGAAACACTTATGGGCTCTGAAAGGTAGGATTTTCATTATTACTTAAAGACTTAGTTATAAAGCGGCATATCTAAATAAAGTTGAAAGAAATTCAATATCCACTAATTTGTTTTGTACACTCCAAATTAATTCACCAACCATTAAACGTGCGAATTGCTATTTAGCGACAATTGTTACTAATTTTAAACTACCCCCAATTTTACGTTAAACTTAAGACGTACAACAAGGAAATGAAGTACCTACCTAGCACTATTTTAGATGGCATAAAATTATGTTGAAATTTGGGAGTTCTAGCGTTTTGCATTTAGAGTTAAAGAAATCCGTCGATTTGCGAGAATCATCGGTATAATTGTTGGAAATAGTTATTTGTACAACTAGTGCAGTTTGACACATGAGCGTAACGAGTGTGTCAATTGAACGAGGAGTTGAAAAACACTTTCTTCTCAAGTTTTACACATAATTTTTTCTGAAACTACAATCAAAATTGAAAAACTATCGTATACAATAATGAAATTTTACACAGAGCAATCTAGATGTTTTAATTTTAAATGTCATAAGATTAATGCAGCAATTGTTTTTTACTTTCCTCACTAGAGAGGAAAATCAGAGCCGTCCTGAGCGAGAGGAGCGGTCGCTATAATACGTGCCTAAAATATCTGTCTGATTAACCGCGCAATATGTTCAATTATTGATTAGTTTAAAATTTCTCGCTGAACATATTCCGCACAGTACTCCACCATAGACTCCTCGGACGCATTACATCAGGAGTATTGGAGTACGGGATGTCCTATGGGATATCTACAGTACTTGTTTACGAATGGGTATAGAGAACACACATCCAGATATCTTATTTCCTTGTTTGCGGCTGCTTTATGATACTGTTTTACAGCATTTGTACCACCATCGAAAAACCCCTCCCTGGGGTTTAGACGTGTATATTTGAAAATGAGTCTCCGTCCAAAAAAGTAGTGATGGCCGGATACAGACCTATTCAAGTTAGGTGTTGCCTGATTTCAGGGGCTACGGTCCGGTTCCCGGTATATTCAGCAGTGGGTTAGGAAGCGAGCTGGTAGCGCCCACATTCATTTCTTTTGTCTTTAGTCGACTTGATCATATCTCTGTTAATACTGACGTACGCACATAACGTGGACGTTAGCGCATAAAATCGACACAAAACGAGCACAAATTAGTTTATTATGGGCTTTAAATGTGAAATGGCAAATCTTCGAAATTGTGGAAAAACTTCTTGCTACCCTTGCAAAGATGTCCGTCGGGCGATGAGTGCAAACGAAGGTAAAAATGGCAAGGACAGTGGTTTCTGCCCGAAGCCAAAAAGCGTTCTCTTTTCCACCACAAAGCGGGAAGAACGAATGGCAATAACCCACACTGGCAAAAGCTATTTATGTTACATCTCAGATATGAACCCAGATTCATATTGGGAAACATCTCAGGCATTTTGCCGCCTAAAAAAGCACCGCGTCAGACAAGTTTCGTAGAGATGTTGCATATTTTATTAGGATCATTAAAAAAAATTAGCACGCCATAGTAATTACCTTTGATTATAAAATACAAGTCTATATTCAAAGGTAATTACCAGGCGAATTAGTAGTTCCGTTGGAATAAGAATAAACTTTTCCAACGTCCAGTTGCACAAAAAATAGTAGGGTGTAAACACGAGTTTATTCTTGATCCAAGTATTTGCACATTTCATTGGCACCATAGTGGGTGGTTTTACACCGTGATTGGCTAATGCCAAAGGCAATAAATAACTAATCACGTTTCGTAACTACTTATTGATATAATCTCAATTATATGTGACCCTTTTAATTTTGTGCGAGAGTCGAAATTCTTTCCACTTTCCTCTTTATCTTTGCTTTGCCTGTTTTTGCTGTTTTGGGAGATCATCGTTCGTCTTCCTCAATTTCCTGTTCCGTGATATCTGTCATAACTCATAACCCCTCTTATGACGACATTTAGTTTTTTGTCGCTCCTAAGTTCATAAGGCTTTTCTTCCGCTTTATTCTTCAGTAACTTTCTGGGGAGTAGAGGTCCTGTTCTTTTCAGATTCGGATCCTTTGGGCATCATTGTCAATAGATGCTGTAATTGGCGCATTTGAGTCATTAGGGTTTTTGCAGTGGGTGCCGTACTCTTGCTCGCATTTCATGTATTTTGGATTGGTACATGGTATAATAAAAACGGTATCGCAACGCGCATCGTGTCCCCTTTCCCCACGCCGTATGACGTCAAGCGCGTAAGAAACTCCGGCGTGCGTATACAAATGCATAGGGAAGGGGTTACGGAAACGCACTATTGTTTGTGTTATCTGTCGGCAAAATTTAGGTTTATTTGAGTATATAATATTACATACACAAAGACAAGCTCGCACAAAAACGTTACAATGAAATGCAAAGCAGATAAAATGTAAGTAGAGGTATTGTTCAAATGGTGCGCCAAGCGCGTGTAAGTGAATGGAAAATGAAGATCATGTACCTCTATTTTTTAAACAGTTTGAAAATATACCACACTAGGGCTTGTAATCAATCAAAATGTATTTAATAATTTGATATACTCACGTATGTCTAAATGGTAGAAGCAATTAAAGTATTTCCGCGTACTTACTGTAAATATCCTAGTTTACCTACATCGTATTAATCAGATTAATTATATTAAACAAATTGCTTTCAGCTTATTTTTTTAATTTTTGCATGTAATTTGTACAAAGCTTATTCTTCTATTCTAGGAAGTAGGTATCTACGTTCTTATTCGACTCGGCCACAGCGTCTCCTCGTATGATAACGAATGCCCCAATGTTATGTTTAGTTTATAAATTTTTTCGCATACGTATCTTCACTCCCGAAGTACATCTTAACCCTTCGTTTTTCGTGAATAGTTATTACATTTTGCACTCGCGCAATCAGGCATTATCGTTTAAATGTTTATTCGGTATCCTCGCGGTGTAATAAAAGCGGAAATAAAAGGTCTTCGCTATTAATAGAAGCAAAAATTCGAGTTTTCGCAATGCAGACTATCAAGTACACATATGCATAGGCCCTTCCTGTATGTTCGATAAATATAATATGCGCTACAATGCAAATTATACTTCGAAAACGAGGCCCACCATTGAATCTTTATGGGCTTACGCGCCAGATGTAACTAGAGTGACGTCATGCGCGGGCACGACGTGTTTTCGTCCGACAACTGGGCACCCGTGGTACAAAAATTCATTTGTGCGTGGCCGAATAATTGACACTTGTGGCATTGGATTATGTCAGTTTTTGCTCCTAAGTTCGTAAGTATAGAACTCGGTTTTTGAGTTCATTAGGAGTCATTTATTCTTGAGGTGAAATAGGTACCTACAATATACAATGTAGCAGTAAATAGAAATTTAGAGAAACGGTCAAATGTAATTTTCATTAATCATATGAAAATTAATAATAAAGCCGAAAATTGAATTTCTGATTCAGAAATAGCGATTCATAGCTTCTGAATTAAATTTGACGCTCTCCGAATCGAATGTGAATCTTAATGAATGGTTTAACGTAAATCCGACCCGCGTTGCTAAGCCGACCTGCGTAGCTCAGATTGGCTACAAGGCTCCTAGGTTTGAATCCCAGGTAAGGCAGGGAAGACTATCCAATTGCTAACACTCCACCCACTATAAAATAAAGGCAATAAAATTTAAAAAAATGTACTCAGTACTAATTACAACTATTTTCATAGCATTGGATGCAAGTGGCCAACCTGAATCGGGATTTCTATGGGGCAACAACTTTTGGCTGGGCTCACATGCTCAATGTTCAGATATATCAAATCGTAAACCGTTTGAAGTTAGTCCTGTAAATGTAAAACATCCGGACCAAACACCTTACGACTACCCACCATTCGATATGGCATTTGCTATGGCGTACATGAGGCACAATAGCACGCAGCAACAACATGCACAGATGCCATTGGAGGTTGGTATATTCTATATTATGGTACTACAGCACATGTCACAATTTTATTTCAAATTTAATTACGCTGCAATTTTAGAGTACAATACAACTAGGTCTCTGTGTTCCCAAATCCTGTTCTGCGATCGATTTAAAATATCTTATGGATATTTATATACCACATCGCTATTTAAAGGTGCAACAGTTGTATAGTTTAGACATAAAACTAATGCAGTTAAAAATCCTCGACAATGGAACTTGGTTAACCTTGCCAAAAACGATTATTACGTTGTAAGAACTTTTTGCCAACTGTAAAACCCTTATTGCTGCAATTCATTTTAGGTGCATACTTGCGGTTTCTACACTATTAGTAATTGCCGGAACAGTATACGACGTCAAAGTAACACAACCACGATTAAAAGAGCAAAAGCGTCTTGCTGAAAATAAATTGGAGAGAAGGGCCACGATACCCACCATAAACAGCAGTAAATATAATATTAGTGTTAGGTTAAATTCTGTTTGACCGTTGAAGTAGAATTCTTGGAATCTGCGTAATTATATACAATGGTAATAGGTGCTAAACCTTTGCAGATATAAAATCAGGCGAAGAGATACAGCAAAATGAAAAACCAGAATCCACACTGCCTCTGAGTACACCCGGAACCGCAGGCGGAATACTTCAGTGCTTTTCCATGTATTCCAATTGCAAAGCCCTAACCAAAACGAGAGTTGCACCCGATTCCATCGGTTCCATTCACGGTATCCGCTTCTTTTCCTTATTATGGGTGGTAAGCGTGCACACAATATTCTATCAAATCGATTTTCTGAAAAACGTCCCTGCTGGGTTCAGAATATCCGAAGACTTTTTCGCCCAGCCCATCAGCAATTCCACTTATTGTGTAGACAGTTTCCTATTCCTCAGGTAACTTTGTGATCATGTGTGTTGTTAAACTATCTTCACTCTCTTTAGTGGATTCCTACTTTCTTACACATTTTATAAATCGAAAGGTGCGAACATTAAGTGCAAGAGGCCTGTAAATGTTATGGGGAAAGTTGGAGAATTTTTTTCCATGTTCGTTCATCGTTACTTAAGGTAATAGCTAATCCAAATACAATGGCTAGTTTTATATTTTTAGGTTAACACCCGTGTATATAGTTACCATTTTATTTTCCGACGTGCTTTTTACCTATTACCGACAGTTTTCGTCACTTCAGGCCACTGAACAGCCCGACATTAACTGTCCCAAGTACTGGTGGAGGAATTTGTTGTACATCAATAACTTTTATCCTAGATCGGAAATGTGTTTATCCTGGTCTTGGTATTTGTCCGTCGACACCCAATTTTTTATGGTATCCACCGTTCTACTCATTTTATCTACCATGTAAGCTGCAAACTTTTAGTGCTTTTTACTTCAACCTTATATTTCAATAGTTGCTTCAAAGCGGCGGTGATACTCCTCGTTATTTGCGTGGTTATATGCATTTCTGTAACAGGATACAGCTCCTACGCTGTAGGTTATATACCATCGTAAGCTTAAAAACTGTCTTTACAATAGGGTAATGGTTATTGATTTAGGATGGATGAGCAGTACGTAAAACTAGACGCAATCTACGACTTTCCTTGGAATCGCATTGGACCGTACCTGATTGGAGTAGTCACGGGATATATACTAACTATAAAATTGGAAGGAAAATTGAATTTGAAGAAGGTAAAGTTTGTGAAGTTAAAGGAACGTTTCTCATTGATTGTCGGTTTAGCCATACTTAATTCTGATGTGGATTATATTTCCCATGATCAATTTGTGGATTGTGTTTACATTATATGGTCGTCAAGTTTCGGTCGAGTTTTCAGCTGTGTACATGGGGATATCACGAACGTTATGGGGATTTGGATTGGGATGGTTATTTATTGCTTGCGCGACCAATAACGCTGGTGAGTAAATCAACGCAGTCATGTAACGATTTCTTTTTGCGAATTTCAGGAATTGTCAACAAATTTTTGTCATTTCGTGGTTGGATACCTCTAAGTCGATTAACATACTGCGGATATCTACTTAATCCGCTAATGATACACATTATATACATGGGAGCCGAAACTGATCAAAGCGCAACTGCTGGCGGCTTCGTAAGTAACGGAGATACCTGCTTCATTCGTAAAAACCACGGACAATTTACAGGCGATGGCAATTTTTGGTACCTTTATAATATCCCTAATTATGGCGTTTTTTCATTCGCTGTTTTTTGAATCACCATACATACTCCTCACGAAAATGCTTTCCAACAAACTGCGCAAAAGAAGTAATCTTACAGAAGCATCTTAGGAAACATTTTCTTTAAACGTAGCGTTGGTTAGCTGTAGGGTTGAAATATGAACCTACAAAGAAGGTTTTCCCAGTGAATGCCATCAAGCCCGTGGTTTTGAAAGATACCACCTACTCGAAATTCACACAGTACAAAACTTACAAATCAGTAGTACTTCACCTACGTATAGGTGCTTGTATACGATATATATTCTTTATTTCTTCAAACTTTTAAATAGCGCCTTCTTTGTAAGTTAATTAGTCGGTTCTTTTGTCTCATTTAATCTTGCCTGGTACGAACCTCTTATACGGATACATTTGTTTCCATGGAAAGTAGCTGTTAGATAAGGTTAACTGAGGCAAGAAAAGCGGCGTGGGTGATATGTTGGATGCCGTTATCAAAATATGTTTGATCACATGATATTAAACTAAGACTGAGTGTATTTTCTGAATATTAGTGGACAAGTAGAATCAGTATTGATATTAAAACGTTACGGCCTCTTTGCAAGAGCTGGTATGTGTGTAGGCAATTGTAATCTAATTTTTTATTTAAGGTTTCTACTGCACTTTAATTAAATCAATGATAAACGAGTGTTTTTATTTTGTTTTTATGCGGTCTCAAGTAAAATTAGTAAAACTTACAGCAAAAACTCAACAACCGTAGCAAACTTTTAAAGTATTTCGCCAGCGAAGATGCAGTATTATGACTGTTGAATAGTCTAGTTCGCTGGTGATGACAACATACTCGAACCTCAAGTCCATTGATCATGCAATAAGGGGTGTTCGCTTCTGGTACGGTGAGTGAACGAACCACGATAAAGTGAAGTCATGCAATTCATATACGGCCGGTATTATAAAGCATACTTAACTATATTGTCAGAAGCTAACAATGTTAGGGATGCGAATGGATGTTTTTGCAAAGAATGTTATTATATGAAAAAACATCCAATCACATATCTTAACAACATTGTTAGCTGACAACATAGTTAACTATGCTTTATAGTACCGGCCGTAAGTGTTATAATCTTTATTTAATTTTTTTTTCTATTAATTAAATTGCACTTCTAATTATTCTATTTATCTTGATTAGTCACCGTTGGTCCCCGAACCGCTAAAGTTCATTCAAAATCCCATTTATAAGCGGTAGTAAAGTCAACGAAGTCACTATTAAAGATGCTTATCCTTTACCGTTTATAAATGCGATTTTGGACTAACTTTGGTAGTTTGTATACCAATGGAGACTAATGAAGTAATTTTGAGCCAGAAATGGAGCCCCGAGAGTTCGCTTATCTAGACGACATCATCATGTTGAGAAGAACGTTCAACAAGCACTTTGAGGGAAGTTTTCCGCCGTCCCCGTTGGCGCAGTCTCGAAATCAAAAGTGTCAATTTTCCCGTCCGTCTCTGAAATATTTCAGCCATGTTGGGAGTGATAGAGTTCCTAAACCGATCCAGATAAAGTAGATGCCATAGAACAGTTATCGACTTCTCATAATATTAAAGCCGTCAGAAGATTTCTTGGGGTTGGTTCTTGGTACCGCCGTTTTGTCCCGAAGTTCTAGCTCCACAGACCAAAATCCTCCGGAAACACCAAAAATGGACTCTTGGGGAAAAAGCAAAAGATGAATCTTTCCAAACACTCAAACAAGTGCTAACTAACGCACCGATCCTAGCTTGTACCGACTTTGACCGACCGTTCGTTTTACAAACCGATGCCTCCAACATAGGACTGAACGCAGCTCTCACCCAGCAAATTGATGCAGAAGCTCTCATGCCACCCGAACCTTAACATCTGCCGAGAAAAATTATTCCGCCGAGCGTTTTCCAAGCAGGCGCACGATTACAATCGCCGACGCCGAGAATAGAAACCCCATGCGGGTGATTTGATCCTCCGTAATGACCATCCCCTGTCCAAAGCTGCCATGGGTTATGCCGTCAAATTAACTCTGAAATATTCCGTCCCATATGTGGTGTACAAAGTGGAATCTCCCGTAGTATTCACGCTCAAACATCCCCACCTGGGCGAACGAAGATCCCAAGAGTCCACAGAAAGATTTAAAGCCGAATCGATATGGGAGCAGGCATAAATTTAATAACCGTATCCCGTACTTAGACTTCCGTATTGTCTTTCCGACCCGGAGTTTTGTTTATTTTAGTATAGCGTGCCGAAAAGAGTTGCATTTTTTCTTTCCTAAGAAGGGGGGGGGGGGGGGGGTAACGAAGTTACTAGTTTGCCGCCCTGAAGTTTCATATCCGAAGTTATGACCACAGCGTATATTTGTGGAGTCGACAGCTTTGCTGAACACCCGATATCTAGAAGCGTCTTAAGTTGAGCGCTTCGTTACTAAGAAATAGTTCCTGAATTTAATTACTTACTCGAGGAGAGGAGGAGCGAGTTTGTGTGTTTTTATTTTGTTTGTCTTACCGCCGATAACGCAAGTAAGTTAAGTAGTTAATTTATCAGTTTTACGATCGTACCAGTAGGAATATCTAAATTGTTTTTTACAGCCGCCAAAAGCTCTCTTACCAGAGAAGAAGAGACCAAATTAATATTTTTGAATTTCAGCCATGATTCTATGGTAAATTTAAAATGAGCATTAAAATCTGCATGGTCGTGCATTTTATTTCGTTATCGCAGACACTTTACGATTGACTCGAAATTCCAATTAGCAATGTATGTTAATTAGAATACCACATCTGTTACAGTAAATTTCATCTGATTAGATTGAGCCGGGTGTCATTGGAAATGCGCTTAATTATTTTGAATTTTGGTATCAATTGCACATTTTTAGAACAGCAGCAGGCCGCACAATTAAGTGAAAGAAGTTTTAATTTTCGAGGATACATTTCTCTCTACAAGAGCCGAATTTTATATAAAGTAAAGCCGTTTTTTACGAGTGGGGAGGGGGGCCTTTTTTCTTTGCTTTTGGCACTTAACTGAATAGTAAGTAAATACTTTTAGCTTTTGAATTTTTGCTCATTATATTTGTAACTACCGTATTAATCTTTATCGTTAGCGTAAATTAATTTTGCATCCGTACCGTTTCAGTTTTGCTTTTGCATTAAATTACCCCACCGTATTCATTGGAATTGTCAGTTAGGAAACTTTTGCTACCGCTCCGTTAATTTCAAGGTAAGCTTTTTGTTTCGCTAATATTTATTTAATTTCATAAGCTCATCGAGGTGCACTTACTACCCCAAGTTCGTCGCAAGTAAGCAAATACATATTTATGCTTTGTTAGCATTCAAATTTGAAAATATTAGACTTAACAGACTTAAGACAAATTTAGGATTTTTACTGCATACCTAATTTAATAAGTTTGTTTGTTTTTTCAGATTAACGCATACTTGGTGTCAATCTGTTGATTTTCTAGTGCATCTGCAAAATAACTAGGTAATCTACGAAGTAAACGCATTTTTCGCACTTTAAAGGACTTAAATATATAATTTGCAGATTAACTAGATAATCTGGACTTGAACGGTTTTCCGCATATCAACGGTAAAATATACACTCAGAAGCAAGTTGCAAAATTACCACTTGTATGAAGCAAATAATGTAAACTCAAATTTAGGTTTCCAGGAAATAATCCTACCAACAATACTAATTGCAAGATAGACAATAACTTAATATACAGTGTGTCCCAGGTAGAACGCACCAAAGGAAATGGCAATGTATTTTTTCGGAAAGGATCAACGAGGCCTTTGAAATTTCCGTTCAACATACTCCAATTCCTTTCTAGCACCAGGCAAGTGCAATAACGTATGTTGAACGCTAACTTCAGATAGGTACATATCAAAGGCTTCGGAGATCCTTCGCGAAAATTGTGTTTCTCTATGGTGCGTTCTTCCTGGGACACACGATATACGTAATTAGGGGTAATTAGCATGTTTAATGCGCCCCATAATTAGATACAATAGAAGTCCACCCGCATATCGCGAGAATCATATCCCAAAATATCACAAAAAGTATTGTGACTTAATTTGTAACACTTGTTATTAGGTGCGGTCAAATAACACCCTGTAGGCCATTTTTGCCAATATCTTGAAAGGTAAAAAAGATAAGTAGTTTGGGATTGTTTTGTTTGTTACCTCTATATAACTGCAAGAAACAATGTAAAAAAGGGGCATTACATTTAAGTTTAAGTTTAAGCATTAAGTTAAGTAATTGATTTTAATTATACAATCAGCCCTGTGATGTATCAGAATCGTCAAACTTAAAGTGCCGGATATCTGCTAAAAAACGTTGTTTTGCGTTATTTAGTGTGGGCCACGGTATAAGACACCGTGGTGTGGGCAAAATTACGTTTTCTACAGATAACCGACACACGTTAAGTGTAACCTGTAGTTTAACTTTAGGGATACATCACAGGATTGATTACTATCACTCTTAATTCGCTTTGCCTGACATACTGTCGAAATCGATAAGCTAAAGAAAAATTAATTTTTTTTTTCACAGAGTTGTTCGAAAATGTTCCAACAGATTATCATGGAGAACTTTGTCGATAAGACTACTCAGTATGCTTGGAATTCCAACTGGTAATGGACACAATTTAAATACTTTCAGAAAAGTATCTTCTTGCCCATACAAAATTTGTGTTATTTTTTGCTTATATAAAGAAATTTCGCGGAAACTTACGTGAATGATACGTGCTGCACTCTTGTTAATATCTTAAAAGACATTTTCGGGAGTTTCTCCCCATTCTGTAATTAAGTGGGATGGTATAAAAGAAAGTCTCGCACTGTTACCTACAACGGTTGCAGAAAACTCCCAAGTTGCATTATTTGGAAACCTATGAAGTGGCGCCAACTCTCGGGCTTTCCTAGCACGCTTATTGAAAATGAATCCATTTTCTATATAATATTCGCAGGCTGGCGGCTGCTTCACATTATTATAATTTGAGCGGTTATGCTCCATTCAAGAAGCTATAATGCGGACCACGCAAATGTTAATTTGTTGTAGAAATTGCATACAAGGGTTGTTTCATTCTCAATCATTTGAAATTTTATGTTCAGCACTCGCATCGCCGTCGTCCAATATAAAGATGTCATTATGTTTCCCAGGGAATAATTCAATATTTTATGTGAACTGTTATGGCGTAGAAAGTGATTTAATGAGAATCTTGTAAGACGGATGGCAATTTTAAGCAGTGCGGATGAAAACATAAATCAATTCCCCCCAGTGTTACTACAGTCCACAAAAAGTGGACACATTTATCTGCTCTGACGAAAATAATTTTAAAGCAAAAACACTTCATCCCCCTATCACACGGGACCACTCTAGTCCTTTTTAGTTGAAGGCGTTTCTAATAAAAGAGGTCCTAAGGGAAAAAATTTTAAATGATACAAAGAGATTGCTTCATGACGAAGACGGTTAACCAAAACTTTGTTTCTTATAATGTGGTTTTACATTCAACAGCAATCCGGTTGGTCCTATAAAAGGCACGAATGGAAAAAGTTTACAATTTTAACAAGAGAAAATGTGACGAAGCTTATTCACAAACTTATAGGATCACAACATGTTTTATTATAAATTTATTATTACATGCGTTGCTATATTTATCACATGCGGGTGCAGAAAATAAGAATTATAGTTGTAATACCGAATCCCTGTTGCCTGTTGGCTATTATTGAGAAAGAAAAAATAAAGGGCGTATAAAAATGTGCCAATGTTAGAACGTGTATTCGGTGTATTTGGAAACATGCCCCGCCGAGCGCTGTCTTGAACACGGTGGTGGACATTTGAACAATCATTGTGATGAAGTGCTTAATTGTAAACTTATTCATGTTCTTTAATTAATTAAATTGCTGCCAGTGCTTTTAAATAAATGACATTGGCGTATTACCAACTTTAAAATTTTTTGTTTTGCGGGAAATTCAAACTGTCGGCATTACTTTACGATCACCCGGTAGAATTAAAATCATCTAAATAATAAAACATTTATAATCTACTTTTCAGCTAGTGCGTAATTTACTTACGTAACTAACCATTGTTTTCTACAAAATTTAATTAAAAATTTTTTGCACTCCAATGGGTGATTCATAGAATGAGGTGGATGTGTTGACCACCAAGTCATTGAAATGCACTGGGCAGAAAATTTAAATGGCAAGATGACAGATGGAAACTACAATGACTATACCGACAGTGTGACCAAAAGCGAGACGGCGGCCATGATTCCTCCAAATTTATTATTGAGCTGTTTTGTAACCGAATTGATAGATTTTGCAATGGCTACAATAATGTAACGGACACGCTCCAGACATGACGACGCCTTTGGCGCTCTGGAATTTTCTACGCGCGCGATAGTGGGATTTGTATATAAATATTCCAGACTTATCCGGAAAATTACGCGAGTGTCTTGACTTACATTGCTTGCGTGTATAAATGGTTGCGGACCGAACATCGCGGCAGTCTACTACCGTACGAGTACGGACGAAACATCCAGCGCGGAAATATAAATTGCGAAGTGTGTGTGATATAAATAATCGATATAAATTGTACGGTTTTTATAGTGTTTTAGTTTTGTTTAATAAATATTGATATAAATCGAACCCGAATTTATAAATCACGTTACAATAATATTGTCGGAATTGTTTCCAGCAAGGTGCTTGAATCACCTTTTTTCTTTTTTTTTGTAACCGGAAAGAATATATTTCACTATCAGCCCACGCGAACACGCTATCTTCGATGGACTTGGCATATATGAAAAGACAGTAGGTAGGTACCTATTTTCTGAGATATAATGGGAACGTAATTGTAGACCGAGTGCAGGTTGATGGTAAAATTCACAGTGTTGGCTGACTGTTTTATGTAGTACATTTCTAGAAAGTGTTATAGTTTGTCTCTGATGTTCTTGGTCTAAAATCGTGTCCAATAAATGGCCTTCCGTTAGATGGTGTTTACTTAGAGCTGTAGCTCCTTTTTGATTTTTAAATCTACTTGATGTTTAATTCTCTTTTTTGAGTACTGAGTGGTTTGACCGATGCAGTAGTTGTTATAACTTGTACAGATGATCTGATAAACTACATGAGATACATGAGTTAAGACCTGTGTCTCGAAAGCGAAAAAAGGTGCAGGGATTTTCGTGCATAAAAAATGTATCATCGTGAATTTTTTCTTCAGGTTTGTGTTTTCGTACGATGAAAAGGACACTCAACCGGATTACAAAGTATACTGTCCGGTGTCCAGTGTTCATGAACTAATACGTGGTCTTTCCGCTTCTTTCGACAACAAAAGGCTTATTATAATTCCTGCAAGAACTTCAAGAACAGTTTCAAAGACAGACATGTTTACACAATTCTACTTACAATGAAATTCGATAGCTCAAATAGTCCAGTGAGACGGATATTTCTTTCTTTAACAATTGATACAATGGCACTCAAGTTTTTTACGTATTTGGCATAATTATTAACTTTCTACTTACTATCCACTACGTGACCCAAATAATTTATGGACTCCCCAAAAAAAGTACATTTGTACTTGGCCCTGATAGGATACGGTACGGAAGGCGATTGTACCTAACCTGTCTTCAATGAGTGTTAATTTCCAACTTCATGATAACACACATCCACCAAGATGTACCCTTGAGGTTTTATATAATCCCGCCTATAAAATTTTAACGAAGTGTGGTAACACCTTTGACGGGAACAATTTTGTGCACTGAGGAGCCCACCACATTGTTTACCTTGTGACTCACTGTAATGGGTCCCTCAATGCTGTACTCATCAGGCATGCTAGAAAACGGCATGATTTTTCCTTATTTTTGGAGCAAATAAATTTTAAGTGATCCTTCTGTTTAAACACAAAACATGCAGCGTTGCGATACAAACATCGAGATGCCAGGTGATTATTTCTAGGTACCACAACAATTATACAAAACATTTCGCCATTACCTGTTTCTTGACGTGAACTGCGTTGGTTACCTACTCATTCATGAGTGTCCCTCGTGAGTTCTTTGACTGAATAACTTTGCCGGAACGAATTTAATGCCAGATGATGGGATGGGGGCTCCTTTAATTCTACCATTAATCCCCCTTTTCTGCCGCTGTAATAATGATTGCGAGACTATAAGGATTATGAAACGTTTTCGGTAAACAAACCTGGAATGATGCCTTCGTTTTCTAACCCGAACACTAATTGGTCGCGTAAATGATCATTTTTAAAGTTTGCCCAAAGACACACGTGCTCACTAACTTTCCCAAATTCTACGCAACACTTTCATTAATCATTTGGTTTGCGGTGTCGGAATTTATATCGCTAAGCTTTTATTTAACGTAATGGGTCAATCCGATGTAAATCACTTGTCTCCAACATAACGTATGTGCATTAGTGTAACCAAACGCTGGAATCAGACTTTATTTTGAGCCAATACAAGATAATAATTTCTGTTTACAATGAGGCTTGACAGAGAAAAACGAAAAAATAAGAAAAATAAGAGTGGCTACAAATCATCACGTGTGTACAGCTTACGAAATGAGAAAAGAAATAGATGAAACGGCCGAACATTTTTAATTTCTTTAATGTTGAATAACACAGAAATATGGAGGCGCAAGAATGAAAAAACAAAAATTGTGAAAATAAATTGCAAGAAAAAAAACTATGCGACGGAAACGGAAAATTTAAAAAGGAACGGAACACTAAAGGGCGAAATTAACAGAAATTTATTGTTTTAATAATTGAAAAGAACGAGTTCGCTTCATAGGTAGGATTAAAAGCTGTGCAATAAACTGCTAACTTCTGTTACTACAATCGACCGTTGAGTTTAAATGTGTTTTAGCGGTATTGTGTAATTGCTGTAGTAAGAAGTTAGATTCTCAAAGTAGTTGAACAGTAAAATTATATCAGAAATTAATACTATAATCCTAAAGGTTTATCTCGAGAAAAGGCTAAACAGCGACACTATCACCCTCAAAATGTGCCCAGACATTGAAAGTGCCACTGATAAATTACAGTATCTGTTACCAAATGTAGCGAAAGTGGATAGAATTTTGTTTCAATTAGGACGGTTAGGATTATAGTCACTAATTTTATTTTCGGTGAATGTTAAAGCTCATAAATGCCCTTATATTCATTTAACTTTGCTTTTTTTTATGGGCTCAGGATTATTATATCATCAATCATTTTTATGCCTTACTTAGCGTTATTTTGTTAGACTTGGAAAAGGAATGACTACATATTTCTTCAACGATTCACACTTTCAGAATTCTGGAAACATGCCAAATGCAAACTTAAAACTTGGAACTGAAACCGAAATCGTGTCACGTTTATTGGTTTATGGTATTCAAATTAGTAACATCAATTGAATGTGTTTAGATTTCTTTCCTTTTTTATGAAACTCCATGTCTTATTAGCATTTCGATCAATGTGGGATATTGGGCTTAAAACGTTGGTGTGGGTTGTAAAATATTGCTTTATTTGCTTTGTGGTATCTGCGCGTACAATTCTTAAATGTTTCATTATTTTATGCTAAGGTTACATTAGATACCTCGAGGGTATTGAATAAGTTGAGGGCGGCGATGCTAAATAAGTTTAGTTAGAATGTAATGGCGCTTTAATCAATAAAGTATTTAAAAATACAGAGTGGCCCAACGAGAAGTATACAGAGGGCTTTTAGGGTATTAAATTTAGAAATTTCGAAAAATCCTCGAACACGTCAATTTTGTGTTCGAGGGGGACAACTTTTGGAATACAAATCACGAAATTTTAAATTTTAAATGAAATCCTATGGCAAATGGCACATTATTTGAAAGCCAATTTAATCGTGATTACTAATCTGGAGATGTCAAAAGAGCCCTCCTTCTTTCTTGGTCTACATTGCAAATTCACAAACTCCGAACTACAAATTTGATAAAGAAACTATATGCAAAATTTCATCGTATCGAAACGGGCCATTCGTTTTCGAGGTATCGTGCTAACGGACAGATGGGCGGACACTGTAAAATTATGGACTCACTAGGAGCTCGTTAATGTGGGAACTATATAGGAAACTAAAAAAAATAAAAAATAAATTTTTTTTTCTGTAATCCACTGGCACCAGAGACTGGCACATATTAATAGATGTCACTATAATTGATAAGTGAGAAATGCTCAACGCTACAGTTCTATACAGACAGTTTGGCTATACAGTATAGTGTTATTTTCTATTGGTAGTTGTACTTATTTTTAACAAATGCATCGGATTGGTAGAAGGAACTTAGTAACCATTTTGAAAATAATATTGTAACCATAGCATAATTTAAATTGAAACCGGTCGCGTGCAAGTGTTTCTACCGTTTTGACTATATTTGACATTTTCTATTTGCATTAGTATTTTCGATATTGTATTTGTTGGAAAATCGTCTGAAATTACCGATAATTTGACCAGCTGAATTTATAATTTTAATAGGAGAAGGAAAAGTGAAGAGCGAAAAGTGCAGCGGGAACTGCAGAAAGAAGAGGGAAGAGTGCGCCGTGAAGAGTGCTTGGGAAGGAGTGCATCAGGGGGAAGAGTGCATGGGGAGGGCGGCAACGGGAATAGTGCAGCGGAACAAGATCTAGCTGTCATATTCATTAAGATGAAGTTGAATGAATATTCAACTGAGGAAATAGTATATTAAGAGACAAGTGTATAATCAAGTTTTTAAAGCACGCGCATCGAGTTTAATGGCACCGCGCGTTCGTATTTCTTATTATACCTGCAATATAATTTAAAAATAAAGGAAATACAATGAAATCATATTGAGTTATGACGGTTGAAAAAGATAATACACCGTTCATTAAATGGCTTGTAGAATCAAAAGAAAAGTTGGTAGTTGATATACAAGTTTTACCCAGCATATTTCAATTTGTAACAGGGAATAGTTTAAGGAGCCTAGGAGATTTATTTTATATAACACCAAAGCAACAATATTCAATATTCAAATTAATTAATATGACAAGCCAGATCTTTACATTTGTTTTAAGAAGTTATTGTGGTTGCATAAAATTAGGCGCCTTTCAGAAGAGATTTTGTGATTTAAAAGTAGACATATATAGGGACAAATAACACATGTAAATTCCTGTGTCTATTTCATAGTAAATATCACATGTTTGGTTCTGAATAGTTTTCATCGCTACAATAACATATGCGTCATAAGACTGTGTCCTGGTTTATTCTTAATTTTACCCAGTTTTCGTAAAAATTACGACCTACTCAACTAAAAATGTAAATCGTCGCTCTTATAAACCAGAGATAAAAAGACCTGCCCTAAAGTTGAATAAAAGACGAAGCTGATACTAAAAATATATATTGCGGTTAAACATCATTAAACACTCCCCCGCATTTATACGAACTTTTGGTGAGTAGCTCACTTTTCCAAAGCTTGTAACTGTGATGCGAAGACGGCGTTGTATTACGGCATAAATACATATTCTAAATATTATATTAGGTATCTTGGCCAATTTTTAATTAGATTAGCATTTATGGGAAATGCCAGCAAATGGCATGTAACCCGGAAAGGTGAGAGGTTCACGAAATTTAAAATAACAAAAATAAGCAAATATACAGAAAAGAAACCAAAACTTTGTTTATTGTATTTGTAAATATTCGCTGCACTCTGTCCTTCGCCAAAAGTGAATCAAAAATAGGTAGCTGACTCAAAATAAATTTTAAGTAATACCTACCCAATTGAAATTAATACACATATAAATGGACATAAATTGAAACTGTAATGAAAATGGGGGTGATACAAGTTTAATTAACTTGCAACCTGTTAGTTCGTATCTTTAATTCGGACTCAAAGGTATTATTGCGTTGTATAATCATAAAAGGCCTTTCGTTGATTGTACTGTGCGCTTATATTTGATGATCTTATTACAAATGGGACGCGGTGCACGATATAAAATGACGTTTAGAACATGTAGGTAATTGCTGTTTCTATAGAAACGACCGCGACGGCAGAACCTAAGCTTGCTATTTTTGACGTTTAAATTAAATTCAGAATTGTCAGAAGCTATACAGTGATTTATATATAGCTTCTGCTATAAAATAAAGTGTTGTGTATTATACATGACGATAAAAGGAGACTAACCATCTCGTGAATGGCATCATTCACTCAATGGTTAAAATATACCTTTATCGTCTTGTATAATAAATAACTATTATATTTGTCTTTTAAAGAGTAGGTAAGTTTATATTATTCTTCATTGCTGGCAGTATGCATCCTGCTAACAATTTCTTACAATGATATTAGTGTTAGTGGGTGTATTATAATGAAAGTGGCTGAATATTACACGTCTAATAGCGAAAAATTCAAAATCATCCTATCCTAGAATAAATCAAGTAAGTATGGTAAACATTATGCTTTACTACACGACCTTTTATTTTTAGGTTGCTATGCAAAGTCGTTTTGTGGTTCGATATTTGAATACAGCGTTTTCATGAGGAACTGGCACTGGCGGTCATTTCAATTTCGTGTGTTTGTCTTTATTAACTGTTTGCGATCTGTGGTATTGTACCCTTTGAGCAACCATTTGTAATAACCGAAAACGAAACAACAACGCGACGATGAGAGATAAATTTTAATTAATTAGCATTCGACTCGACATTCAAACAACAAACGGATTTCGCCTTTCCCACAAATATAAATTTAAAGGAAATTAGCGGAGGTGATATTCACGGTTTCAGTTAAATAGTTTTTAAGATAAGATAAGTAAAATCGGTTGAACAATGTTTCTAAATTATTGGTACGCTACTGAAAACAGGCTTGTTACGTGGCACAATCAAAGCGAAACTCGGTTAGAAATGAAAACAGTTAACCCTAGGCCAGTCAGCAAGTTTTGTATAGATTGTAATTTTGTATACGGAATGGGGTGTTATTGAAATTTTGCTTTGATCGGGACAATTTCAATTATCAAAAACTTTCATTATAATTATAACTTTGTCCAAACTATTATAATAATTATTTTATCCTGTTATATCGAATCACCAGCAATAAAATTAGACTAAAAAATAACCGAACTCTGAACTTAGGAGTAAATTAATGTAAGTACCTATTAAGTAAAAAGTCTTCCTTGCAATAGCGTTGTGTTTCGAGCAGGGATGAGAGAAAAGTTGAAAAATGATCCCATTTTTAGGTTTTTGTAAATATGTACATATTATATCGGAAACCGTTCCTTTAATACCATTCTGTGTCAAATATCTTTTGAAGGAAATTTAATTTCAAACTCAAACTCGGTTCAATGCACTTTTTCTAAGCCGGGAGTTGTGGTTTAAACCGGAGAAGCGTTTGCAAAGGTCTCAGTCAGCTTGCAGCGCAGATATGATAGTAGAGAATGTTCAAGTCACCTTTGCACAAAATGAATTTCTTGCAAAGACGAACAATAAGGAACAGTTTATACTCCCAGATCATTTATAATCAATAGATAGTAAGGTACAGCAGGCCCGTGATGATACTGATACACTAATATATTACAGAGCGACATATAATAAACATTATTATAAACATATAATATAATTAATATAAAAAAGGTGTTGATTTGTATTCAATCTCTATTTCGTCTAGCATGACAATGTGGCGGTCGGAGCGGATACTAAAGGAGCCACACATAATTCGTAATTTTCCCTCTGTTCAAACCGCAGTGTGTAGGACTGATTTATATAAATAGAATGTTCGTATGAATAAGTATTGGAACCGTGCTACTTAGTAGCGCATTCGCTTCATACACAATTCATTAATTCTCAAACAATTTTGACCACTTAAAGAGTTGGCCGACGCTTTTTTCAGTTTTCGACATGGTGAAATACTTTTGTTTCCTCCACGGCTCATAAACTATTAGGTGGAGGAAAAATGCATAAATAGAACCAATTTTATTTGAAATTCCTCCCTCCCACTCTTCAACCTTATGCTATTTCGGGGAAAATGTAGGTAACACTATTTTCTTGCCGATCGATATTACCGATTTGTATTCCGCTTAAGTAATTTTCTATTGTTACGTTTTTTCACGTAGTTCAGTATTTTCGCGTTATAGTTTTCTTGCACATAGTTAATTGTGTAGCCGCTCGAGGTCGTGCAGAGTTTTCTTTAATTCTTCTCCGCGCACGCACCCTTTGTACGAAAACGAGATTCGATCATTAATTGTAGAATATACACGCCATTACTTACTTGACTATTTCTGTCAACCTTTCTTTGGGATATTTACTGGTGTTGTATTAGTTTAGTGAAGTTTTTCTTTTGTTATTTTGCCTTCAACAGTTCGCTGACGCTATTTGAGGACCTATTTTACTTTAAGACCGTTTACGGTTCTTTACTTCTGATTTACTCTTTTCTTTATTATTACCTACCGGATTCTGCTTGCGATATCGATATTTCTGAGTGGAAACCGCCGAATTTTGGATTTTCCTAATATTATGCAAGAAAAATTGATTTGTGGAACCACCTTAATGAGTCAAGAACGACGCTATAGATGAGTTTCTACATTACCGGATGGAAATTTTCTACTTCAATTCTACCAAACATTACCTACCTGCGATCTAATTTGTGTTTGTTGATCTACACTTCGATATTTGTTCCGGAATTGTAACTACATTGTATAACGAGAGGTTAACAATCTTGCAAACTCCCAGATTTTACGGACACTACCTGTGTCGTTGCCGAAGAATAATTATACTCACCGATAGCGATCTTGTCTACGATTCATTTCTGTTAGTTCGATTACATTGTATCCTTGACATACTGGCTGTGTTATACCGATATTAGTCCCGCAACTTGGTGAGCTAGTTTTGAAGTTACCCAAGCTTTGTCCGAAGCTGATATCTACGATTGTTAACTACCTACATTATTTGTTTACTCCGAAGGCTCGGCTTATATTAGCTTGTTTACGTTTTGAATTAATTAGATCTTATTGCTGTTCAATAGAAACTTAGTTATTTGTGTACCGTAAGGTATTTGTCAATTTAATGTCATTTTTTGCAGAACGGGCCCTTCTGAATTCAGACGACCGCTACGACCAGAATTCAAAGGTAAATTTTGTAATTTTTGTCGAATTCCTGATTTAAAGTTTGATCACGTATTGGTATTCGATACAGTCGAATTGTAATTATTACATTTGCTTGGTATTCACTTAACGATTATAGCCTCGTTGTTTCTGGGGAAACCTGTTTCGATATTCATATTTTCTTTGATCACGTGTTGTTCCCCTTTTTACTAAAAATTAATTTAAATTCAACAATCAACATAAGATCCATACAGTGCGTTTCAGATAATAGGGTCACCTCAATGCCTCTTTTATTTTACTAGACACAAAAAATATGTTAAATATAATTTTATCGTTTGCTCTGAAGAATGTAGATATACAGGGTGATTCCTATAGTACCTGCCACCG
This sequence comes from Photinus pyralis, assembly GCF_008802855.1. Classification (NCBI taxonomy): domain Eukaryota; kingdom Metazoa; phylum Arthropoda; class Insecta; order Coleoptera; family Lampyridae; genus Photinus; species Photinus pyralis. The sequence goes on from NW_022170510.1 coordinate 26,885,606, forward strand.
TTTGGGAGCGTGTAGGTGGTGCGTAGGGGAGTATTTTGATATAGGACACTTGGGGTCGGAAATCTAAAATAAGGGTGCCAGAGCCAAGTTTACCTTCTGGAATTTCGCGCCTGTAGGTAGGCAACCCAACCGGCCGGCGGTGCACACAGAGCGATCTCAGGCGGCGATGTGTGGCTGACACTTGATCAGAATTTTGTTTAAACCCACGAAATCCCGTCTGCAACGACGCGTATCAAGTGAATAACCACTATGGCAATAGTATAATAATAGTTGGCTAGATGTAGGAAGTGCATTGAGAACAACGGTGGCCACGTTGAACACTTGTAAACGTTATTGCCTTTGACTGTCGTTTTCCCTCCTTCCCTCCCATGTCGCTTCCTCGCGCTAACTCGCTCTGCATCGCTCCGCGCGAAACGTCGGTCGGTTGGGTTGCCTACATACAGGCGTGAAATTCCAGAAGATAAATTTGGTTCTGGCGCCCTTATTTTAGATTTCCCACCCCAAGTGTCCTATATCAAAATACTCCCCTAGGCACCCCCTATACGCTCCCAAACGGTGGCAGGTACTATAGGAATCACCCTGTATATAACATACCGATAGTTATGATAGAATCGTCACGGGTAACCTCTCTATTTTTTGGTGAGTTCTCGAGATTTTTTAAGTAATATTGGGCCATTAGCTAGATATTTTTGTATGAAAAAGGATGTAAATAAGTAAGGATGTTAACCCTCCGCTATTAAGTTGCTACTGACAACGATTTTTCTACCTATTAGAGGATACATCCACTGTTAATAGACCAAACCGAACGACTTCATTAGAAACCACACCAAATAATGACGAGAGTATTTCAATGTATTAAGTAAATTTCACTGATTATTTACGAAATAAGGCCCAGAGTAGGTTTGTTTTATTTGAATTTGTGTCTCAGTGTTAGTTTTTCATCTTAAAAATTTGCTAGATGCGTATTTTCTCTTTTTAATTTGATCTCTTTTGTAAATTATTCAATGTAGTTAGAAAGGTTACATCTAGTCGTTTGGGATAAGGAGTTTTGGTATCAGGCAAAAATTAATTCATGAATGACGTCCACTGTTAGGATGTGACTACATGTATCAGGCTGCCTTTAAATTTGAATGTTCAAAATATTGGCAAGAGTTATTATCAAAATCGGACATGCACTTGCAATAGTACGCCTTGTGCGGATAGTACATGTTATTCCAAATTAATTACGTACTACAAAAATTGATTTTAGTTACTTTTTTTACTGGATTTTGGAACCATGGAAGGAATAGGAGGATTAATTAATACCAAGCGAAAATAAGTAAGTACCAGCTCCGTCGTCACTTTAAACTAATTAGCAGTCAGCATCTTGGTAATCCGTCAGATCTTCACTTCAGCCTGGAAAATTTATTGGAACGACAGGCATCGACCAAAAGCAACCACAAGGTTAGCCCCAGTCGAGGTTTTTTTCCATTACACCATATTGTAAATGTACATGAACTAAGGAAAAATAGCACGATTTTAGTGTGGCTATACAAAGTGATCGTTATAAATTCCATAAGATAAATAGCGATTTAGATAACTTAGATAAAACTAAATCAGTGTGATTGCTTCAAATGAGTTTTTCATCAATATACAGGGTGAGTTTTATTTCATTTTAGGCATTGGGATCTCGTAAACTATAAGTCATACGGATTCGGTTAAATGAGGAAAGAGTTGTCGTTTTAAGAGCTTATTTAAGATATGCTTTTGTTTTTTGAAAAAATCTACAGTTCACTAGATATGAGCCCGTCCCGTTAGCCGTACGCCTACTAGGAAAATAATTACAATACGAAATTTAAAGGTTGTTTTGGTTTGATCTAGTTTGATAGGCGTTGTGACCGCTTTAACTTTGGGGTAACAGGTCTCAGATAAGATATTGTTCGTACAACGCAATGTTAACACCTCAAAGTAATTCCTTCGCAAAAAAATTTTAAGACATCTTCGATCTGTAAGTTACACATTAACGTTAGTGGATAATAAACCTTTTAAATCAGTAATAAAATGTTTGCTAATGAACCGAGAAATGTAAACTGCGTTAAGTCTTGTTAAGGCTCATACCAACTTTAATTATTTAGGGTACCCTTTTTTAATTAGGCCAAATTTCAGTTCGTAAATTGTTTTCCAAAGAAAAATGGATAGAATGTGAATTAAAAAAGAAATTATTACGCTCCTGTAATTAAGATTCGAGATGCAGGCGTATCCCGCATTACTTATCGCGTTCTTTTACAGCCGCTTCGCCAAAAAAATGTGCGTATTCATATTCTGAGCACGAAGTAAAAGTTCCTTATTAACGCCTTCTTTCCTACATAAGTATTAAGTTATAAGGATTTGATTGCTTCAGAACCGCGAATTACCAACGGGAAAAACTTCGGCAACAGTTTCATTGATAAGAACGTAACATGCGCAGTCCCCTGGAAGAGCGTACGTACAACTTTCCAGTTTGCCCATATCCGGAAAAGTGACTGGTCGTGAAAATAGGCGCGTCTCACGTTCACAGTTTTACGATGACAAGAAGTTAAAAGATGGTTGGCTAGCAACATTGTAAGTAAAAGTTTTATGAGTTCCGTCTCAATCTTGTATTTCTCAAATTTGCCGAAAATTGTTGAAGAGTCTGCAAACAATTGATCTTATATAGAACATTCATTAGCCATATATTACTCTTAAACTATTTCTGACATGGGCGCAATATAAATATCTGGCCCGTGGCCGCAGTTGTAATAGAAAGTAATGAGTAGGTACATGTTAAACTAATCTTTTAAAAAACTTTTAAATTAGTAACAGTTTCTCAAGTGGGCCGAAAGCTTACGATTCAAACATAATATCTTCTGTTCGGTGCCTTTAAATGTTGCGTATTCGTAAATCAAATGAGTAATTACCACCCTTTGCATGCTGCTTCGAATAAATTACTGTGAAGTTTGTAAGTAATTATAACTTGTTTCGGAAATAGTTGTCGAAAAAGTATTTGCGCCGTTACAAAAGTTTTCCTTATAAGTAGAGACTGTAGAGAAGTCATTAATCTGACGGCGGTTTCCCTAGCGAGCCTAGTTACTTAGTGGTCAACATATAACATTTCGTGAGGATTCTGTCATGGTCTTCTTATACTCTAAACAGAAATGTACAGATTAGTACTAATTAAGTAAGTAGTGGGGTAGCAAAAACGCTTACGAATTTCTGACATTGCATTTGTTTTATGAAAATTTGATAAAGAGAACTGTACGCTATAAAATCTAATCTTCTGCTAATGAAAAGTGCAGGAGTGCTTTTATCCAATTAAAAGAAAACATTTTGAAAAGGTGTAATATTAGATTAGCCCTGAAAGCAAATTGAAAAACTTCTATTCAGTTAAGGTGTTTAAAATTTTTATAAAATATAAAAGTTACGTTATTGTAAAACTAACAGTATTGCAAATTGTAATATTTTGTTAGAAATTTCCCAATCTCACATAATCGCTAAAATAATAAGACAAATCGTTATAACTGAAGAAGCAATGCATTTTCATATTAAGTGTGATTACCAATGTCAAACCCATTACCATAAGATGTTTGCGTCAATTTTACTTTCACACTTCCTTTTACTGCAACTTCTCGTTATGCCATTGAATAAGGTAGACAGATTCCGTATGCTGTATGCACATTATTTACATTACGTTTATGATGCTGTGATGCAGTTATATCAACATTGTAACTCAATCGTTGCATACATGTTACACTAGAGAATGATGCTATTAGCTATATATGTATATGTAAATGTGTACACAGTATAAAAGAAATCAAGTTTATGAAAATGTATATGTACCTAATACTATACACAGAAATACATAGTAAATGCATAAAGAATTTCAATTGTCGATCACTTCTCTTTTTTCTTCCTCTAACCGTTGCGTTGTTTGAAGAAGCAGAACCATTCACAGACATTTCTCTCCACATCTCCATGTATGAAGTTGTTATATTTACTCGTGTACGAATGTTTACGTTAGGCAACACAGTGGAAATATTCTACTTTGTAAAATGTGACTATTTTGTTATACATTGACAACATAAATTTAAATTGGTTATTTAAGCCACCGAACCATCCTTATGCGCCCCCAAATTGCATAATTTTCGATCATTACGTTCTATCTATATGGTAATAAATGTCAAAAATGTACTACTAATGTAATGTAGTGGGTAATGTACTAACGCACTGACATATTTTCAAAGTCAAAAAGTGTGCTGGAGCTTATCTACCTTTCTTCCACAGGGCAATACTTATTGGTACAAAAACCTTAAGAAAAACCACATATTGCTTTATGCAATGGTCAGGCCAAAATGAACCATGCACAATACATTTTAAACCATTTTCCAGAACACATCTGAATACCGGTATAATGAAAAATTCCAATCCAGACTTCAAATTCCAAATTCTATGACAAATGACGGCCACTATCAAATTCCTTAGATTTCAAAAAGCATTACTTAGGCAAACTTTGAAAGCACCTGAAACAAACTTTCGGTACGGATCAACAAACTTAATCATAATTAATCATGAGACTTCCATCTGGATCTCTAAAGGGTTCGGATAAACGCACGATTTACGTGAATTAACACAAAGTTTATTCTGACACAAATCAAATTAATAAGAAAATTCTACCAATCAAAGTAAACTAGAATAAGTCCGTTTTACACACCCCGCATAAGCGTTTAATAAAATCTTACTATTAAAAATCTCAAAAATCTGGGAAACAAAAACAAATTGCGACAGGATACAAACTCACTCACAATCTTAGCGCATTGCACTTTTCTTTCTTTAACTCTTCTCTTCTTTGTGACACAAGGAACGTAATTTTACTGCATTGAATTAAACTGACTGAAAATTGGCAAAAAGGCCTCCTTCTAACACCAATTTCAGTATTTAGAGTTACTCTCCTACTTGACAAAATTTGAAAATTTTCCTACAATTACCGGACACTCGTCCCTACTTAGCGTCACGTATCCAAATTGTACGCTAAATTCTCCGATAACATTTTTCTACGAAAAAGACTAATTTTTTTCCCGTTAAAATGCATTCTTATCTCTAATAAATTCAATCGCCCTTTTAACAAGCGTAATAAAAGTGCCCATAAATTTAAACAGAACTGTCACTTAAATGATTTAACAAAGCAAAATTGATAACAAAATAAACGATAAATAAATTTAACAATTCTACGAATCAATTTTTTAAAACATAAAAACAAACCACTTGGATACAACTAGAAACGCAATAATCATTTTGTGTTTAAACGTAAAGACCACACCGGAATAATTAAATAATTTGAGAAGAAAATTGAACTAACAGAAATGACCCGTCTTTAATTCAGACGTCTGGACCAAACATCAACGTCCACATTGACATTGTTTACATAGCAATATAAATATTCTGTATTGATGTGTGCGTTGTATAATTATGATTTTTCCCGGTACAGAACCGCACCCCGATACAGAAAAATGGTCGAATTCTGACCTCAATTTTTATTAATTTCCGGCAGACGGTGAGCGAAGTAAAAATCCTCAAATTCCAAACGGTCTCTCAACAATTTTGACTAGCACTTACAATTGACTTGGGTCTGATTTTGGCATTGTAGTTTTTGTGCAGGTAAACTTTTGTCGTATCGTTCCCTTTGCTGTAGATTTTTGCTATCGTCGCGTCCTGACAAATTGCTCTACAATTGATTACATGAAATATAGAAGTTGCTAATGTCCAATCAACTGAACAAATTTAGATTGTGTAAGAAAATGAGCATTTTCCGTAGTGTTAAATTGCTATATTTATTTTCCGTATATTGTAGATGTGAAAATATAAGTAATTAAATGTATAGAAATACAAACGCTTAAAAATAAATGAAAATAAAATTTAAAGAAAAATAAAGGGAAAATACAATATCCTTGCTTTTAATATTTACGTGCCCAACCCAGCTTGGTAGAGATCTTTGTAGCTAATTATGTTGAAAAGCAATAACGCATAACCTTGTAGGCAATAACAAAATTTCTATTTGGCAAGCGCAAGGAGTCACGAGTTTTGGAAGTTTCATTTGAATATATTAGTAACTAGTAGCTACCCGTTTTCCACAACCACAAGACAAAAAAAATAGAATATTTATGTTAATACGCAACTACAGGTTCATTATAAACATAACTAAAGGTGTAATAATTAACATGATTTAGATTCTACCTATATTCTCAGCATCAAACGTATTTGCCAAAAAGTTTATGAGACGGTAAAATGTCATACACAATGAGACAATGACACGGAAAGCTAACGTCGCATGTTAGGTATAATTCTACAATGTATACGCAGAATTCCGAAATATATGATATATATGTATAATAAATAAAAAAATGTGTTCTTTTACTTAAAGACGAAGTTACAACATTTTCCAACTCATGATCGGAGCATAGACATATGAGAATAAGTATATTGGGCGACAAACTGCGCGAAGTGTGAAATGGCTATATAGCTGCCATTTTGACGATCGCTATAGAATAGATTATAGTATAGAATATGTGTATTTTTGCAATTTATGAAAAATCTTAGGTTAGAAGCATTGTTTATTTATTAACAAACTAAGTTAGAAGTTTTGTTTCCCATCCAAAATAGTTGTAATGAAGCTTTAAGTGTATACAAACTAGGTATTGCCATTAATTGATGTTGCAAAACAGTACATCCGCAAGTTATGCGACTTGTACCGCTTATGGAATAAAAGATGAAATTTCTCACTGCCCGATTTATTACACAATACCCTGCGGTTAACCCTTTCTTATATACAATCTAAACTATTTCAAAATATCTGTGATTAAAATTTCAACAAAATATATTAATGGAATATTAGTCGGATGTCGGAACGAAACTTGAAATCAAGCTAGCACCCCTACTTTTTCCGATTTAAATTTTACTAGTTGGATCTAAAACCATGAATTAAAGACTAATTTGTACCCAATTTAGATTTTCATTGGTTAAACAATTTACACATTATTTAAATAATGTTTAACTAAAAAAGGACAATTCTCAGAATTAATGAAAAGAAATATAGTATAGATTGAGAACTAATTTGTACACACAATATTAGAATTTGTGCCCTCTCAGTTCCGTCGGAACACCGATTTTAAAGTGGGGGTGCTCACTTCAAAATGAGTTAGCACTCCCACTTTTTCCGATTGGAATAAAATGCATATTATATATCAATGATATCCTGCTGATTTATATATTACATTAGATATTTTCTGTTATTATTATTCACTTTGATTCGATTTTCATCTACACTCAAGCCAAGTGGTTAACTGATCGCACGGATTGTAATCAATTACCGATTAGTCTTAGCATACGAGTTATACAATAGTTATTTACATGATTAGTGCGGGAACAGTTATTTTGCAGATGAGCGCGAAGTTTGGCGGCGCGAGTGCGCAACGCGCACGAGCGACGCATCTCGCGCGAATCAAGCAAATACTGTTCACGCACGTAAAATGTATTCTATTTTTTGCACGGATTAGTTAAATCGAATTTATATAAATTCAAATCCTTTTCGCGAGATTTTTGCGACATTATAATTCTTTTGAAAAAATCAAGTCCTCTATGCCGATAAAGTAGAAATCTAGAAATTTAAAATGTCAATTTATTTTTCAAAACTTCTGGTTTAAGCTTATTTTTGCCCCTGTACTACAGGGAATGATGTAAAGTGTATTTATATTTTCTTTTTTACTCTTCCATCATACTACTTATTAGTTTATGATCCGCACTAAATAGATAATTTCGTTGAATTTTTAGGCACTAGTGCGCGAAAGTAGATAGTCAATTGTAAAATTGACGTTCCCGACTTTCGTGTTTTATTGGGAAAACGCGATTTAGAACGAAGGAGTGCAAAAATTAACTTACAGTAGCTGTAAAACGAGTATAAATTGTGCACAACTATTGTGCAGATAAAGCGTATTTTTTAAACCTTAGTAAATAATTGGGTTTCACACCGCCAGTAGATATGTCTCGTCTAGACGTTCCAACCGCCTTTTGAGAGTATCCTCCTCCGACACCCCGTTCTACAGATATTGGCACTAAATGTTTTAACATCGCCAGTAGATGTATTTCTGGCTGACGTTCCTCTTGCCCTTTATGAGGACTCTCCTCCGACACACTGTTTTCAAGATATTCGCTGTAATGGTCTTAGGGGGGCCTCAAGCCGCACTGCGATCATGACACCCTATACTTACAGCTGGCAAGTCTGGGAAAAAAACTACGAGCAGAGCCATCTAGCTTTCAAGCCGAAACCAGGGACGTTTCGAGGCATATTTAAATCTCGGTAACAGTCGACTTGTACTGGATAGCAGGAATAGGTCCTACGTTGTGTAAATCGGTTCTTTTGTGTGTTGGGACGTGAGACATAATCGTGGAGGGAATTGAATAAAATGCGCAATTTTGTGGGTAAGGAAAGACAAAAGCAAATAATAGTTATTTGTTTCATAAGTACAAAAATGCGTGTTTTTGGGACGAGGACATTCCGAGTCACGAAAACACGCATTTTTCATACGAATGAAACATAACATTTTTTCTCCAACCACCGGAATAAGACGCTATTTTGTCACACTTTTTGGTACAAAAAATGGCCGATTTCGGGAGTCTTCGGTATCACCATGGTAACTGTCCAAAAAGTAGGTACTTTTCGGACTAGTCCAAAAAGTAATTTGACCTTGAAGACGAATGTTAACCAATCAAAAAATTACAAATAGCTGTCATTGACTCGTCATTCAGAACATGACTTGGGATGTCACTTTAAGAAAAACATGTCTTTTTATATTAATCCACGTGTTTAATCAATGTCTTTTAAAATGCGCAGGAGGAACTGCAACTGTAATACAAAGCAATCCCAACATCGAATTTGTACCTCGCACTACCTCTACAATCAAATGCAACAAAGTGAGGTTAGACTTAGAATTTAATTCATGTAGACCACGGTCCATTAATTAGTCCTGCATGGCTGCATCCGCGATTTAACTCATCTGCCGATACGGGATAATAAATCGGGATACGATAGTACCTACTTTTGAGAGTATTTGCATTAGCGTTTACATATAAGCAAGTTGTAAAAAGAAATTTCTCTCCGCAAGTACTCTCAGAAGCAAGTGTTTGAATGTGCGTATACACAGTAGAGCTGTAGAGATTTTTTCCTTAGTTTTCCACCACTCCGCAAATCCTTGAAAAGTGTTAAAGAAGAATTGCCTTCTTTTGACCATACTCGTTTTCCATCCATGTAGCACAGCACTTGCACACCAACATTCAACAAGATCGAAATAAAAGTGGTTGGAGAAAATAGTATATTATGTATCAAGTTTTTTAAACGACACTTTAGACACGAGTGTCTATGTAGAGAAGTTTATAAAACGCGTTACATACTACACTTTTTCTACGAGAATTCTGTTGCCGCTTGCGTTATTTCAGAAGGAGCGCAGCAATAACAATTTTCTATTCTTTATAAAACTTGATACATAATATACTATTTTGTTAAGAAGTATAAGATTTTGTCTTGGATTTATGGATCAATATTTGACCCCTTCATCAAGTCCATTAAAATTCATGCCTATGTAACTAAAATTGGAACTGAGCAAGTAGTGAAAATAGTTTCTGTTAAAGTCCAAATTTCCTACCGCAATTGTCTAAATTATGTTTCAAAGATGAAATACGGATTTGTTTCAAATTGTTTTTTGTATGTACATACAATATGAGTAAAATATTTAGATTACTGTACCAGACGGGTTTCCCACCTTTGAACTTTGCAGTTCGTAATATATTTCTCATAAGGCAACAAATGTATGGGATCACCGATTGAAGTGACAATAAGGGTAAGGTACCTTTGCTATAACTTTCAGCAAATCTCGTGTAAAATACAGTGTATACGATTTAAAATTTTTTTATTACTAAACGAGCGTGAGGGTAATCAAACCGTTGAAATGTGTTCATATATTTTAGGATATCGTCACGACAGTTCATAGTGGTTTTTGTTAGGAAAATCGCAACACTATACGAATGTAACACGCGGAATACTACATAATATTTCAAGATAGATCTTTTACGCTTTCATATAGTGTTATTACTCTACTTTATCATAGTCTGGAATGTAACACAGGAATTCTTTGGAACAAGTTAATTTGTAAGAACTTTGAACGGTGACATCAATAAATAGAAATTGTATAAAATTGATTTCTTCGTAAAATTGTCTGTTCAGATTGTAATGAGACTTCAGAGCAAATAACAACTATTACTACCTGTGTAAAAATGGATCTCGAGTAGGTATTATTCTGATTTGTTAAAATCGAATTTGTTTCAACAACAACGCTGTCATCATCATTCATCAACGGACCTTATTGTCTTTATTCACGAAATTTGGTACTGCGCGATTTATGTACCTTCCAACGGATTTGCAAAATTGATCACCTTTTATGTTAATTCTTATATCCTTTGTTCTGATTGCGTAATTACGATTGAAAAAAATTACCATACTTCTTCCTAATTACAGCAAATTGGAATAGAGAATTAATTTCGTAGTTATACGAGTACTTTGACATTACTTCAAGCCCGTATACCGACCAATGCTCGTCGTTATAAAGGAACTTCAGGATTGGAAAAAATGCGCACAGAGAGTGTGCATATATTCTGGAATTCCTAGCTTAATTTTCGCTGTACGGATCCTGTAGTTTTATTTGAAAAGCAAATTCCGTCGCCGTTTAATTGCACTTAATTAAAAACACTGTGAAAGGATGCTGGTAATTGAGAAAGGAAAAATCATAAAACTCCTGAATTATTAAGTATACATACCAGGATGGTGATTTGCGTAATGCAACAGGGTTTTTTTTTGGCTTGGACCTGTGGTCGTTCAACCAGCTTCGTTATGTATAGTTTTTTTTTGTTTTAATTTACAAAGTTATATTTCCATCTGCTAAAAATTCTATTAAACATGAAAAAGCGTTTTTGTTATTATATGCAAGAATTGACATAACATTGTACGGACCCGATAATTTTCTTGCTACCAACTGTTGACCCAACTGTTTTTTCTGCTTTTCAAATTTTTGCACTCAAAGAAGATGTGGTCTAGACTTCCAACCATTCCGCAATGCTCGCATTTGGTAGAACGATTATCCTAAAAGGGTTATTTTACAATATTAGATTTATAATTTTGTAATATTGACTTTACAGGAATGTATTTAACTTTGTTAAAAATATTGGGAACGGATCGTGTGTAGTATAAATAATCAAAGTGTGTAGTCATCCGGTTGTGACAACAGAGACACGGGGAGCTTTTGGCAACGCTGCCAACGCTTCAGAGTTCCCAGACGTGAATTTCACACTTGTACGGTTAGAGGACCCAAAGTTTTGAGTAGACTGACGCAAACAACGGCTTCTGGAAATTCCCGTTTTCTGAGAACAGCATGCCGCTGACAACCTTCAAAACTATAGTATTCGGGAGGTTCATATTCTGTCGACAACCGTTTGGTCTGGATGCTCTTGAAACGGTTTTGCGTGATTGTCAATATCTTCTTTAGTTTGGAAAATATGGCCGACTGCGAGTTTTAAAATTGACACCCCGTATACAATGTTTTTATTTAAAGTACGCCCAGTTTTCCTGAGCCTTTTTAACACAGCATCAAAGCGAGGGTCATGTTCAGTGTATTTCTCAAAAATAACGAGGCCATCGAAGTGACAGACGACACCTTCAAGACCTTTCAATGCCTGACTTGTTCTTTTCTGAAAAACTGGAGCAGAAGACAGGGGGAACCAGAATTGCGTTATGAGTGACAACCTTCCACCCCCCTTAACCCCCCAGTCCCCTCTCTTCAAAAACCCTAAATGGCAACCCCATACTTGTGACACATCGTTGGAAAGCTACTGGAAAATGCTTTTTAGTGGTACCAATAAAGTCAATATTCATTAAGACAATTTACCAAAAATTTAATAATTAACAAAAAAAATAAAAATCAAGCCATGCTTATGTTCAAGATTTGGTCGCTAAATTCGAAAAAAAGGGGCTCTGTTATCAATAAAAAAAGAAAGCAACCAAGATTGCTTAATGAAGCAGCTCAGGTTGAAGTTCTTGGCCAATTTGCCATAAATCCCACAATGTCAACATTTAGTTTTTTTTTGTTAATTATTAAATTTTTGTTAAATTGTCTTAATGAATATTGACTTTATTGGTGCCACTGGAAAGCTTTCCAACGATACGTCACAAGTATGGGGTTGCCATTTAGGATTTTTTAAGAGGGGGGCTGGGGGGTTAAGAGAGGAGTGGGAGTGGTCACTCATAATGTCATTCTGGTCCCCTTCGATATCCACGAAACGGTTTTGCGCGATTTTCAATATCTTAATTAGTTAATATGTAGGCAAATAGTTATTTCAGGCAATGGCATTTTCCCGGGCAAATGCTATCTGCCGGAGCAAAAGGTTCTTTTTAGTTTTTAAATGACATTCGACTAGGCAAATGGTATTTGACCAGTCAAAGAGCAATTGTCTTCTTTCTTTGACCACTCAAATACCATTTGCTTAAGCCCATTTTGGGCAAATTGAAATTTTAATATTAATATGATCGATCCACTTTGATTATTATTTTATTTAAAAAAAAAATTCTTATAAAACTAACAAAACATAAATTCTAGTAATAACAAAATGTAGTAATTATAGTTTTTATGCGTTTTTAACAAAAGAAAAAGGTTTATTAATAATAGGTACGGATGAAGATACACAACGCGTTCATTCAATATTAAAAGTCATTTGCCCAACAACGGATTCGACAAATACTATTTTCTTTCGCAAATGACTTTTAAATAGAAATTATGTTGATAAAGCCATTTGCCCAGGCAGATAGCATTCGCCCGGGAAAATGCCATTTGTCTGAAATAACTATTTGCCTACGACACATATACAATGATAAAAGCAAGTGTGAGTTTCGAAAGGACCCAATTACATTTTATTTATTATCCCTCTCTTGTTCTGGGCCCTCAACAGGCTTGCGCTCAATTACAGACTGGTCTAAGCTAATTCCCATCTATGCCACAGGTGAAAAATTCACCTCAACCCAGGTTCGAACACCCGACCTCCGGATTTATAGCCCAACGCTCTACCATTGAACCACAATGCTTGGGAATATTGTCTCCAAAGAGACGCAAGCTACTTTTTTGGTAAACCGCCAGTTCTTGCCATCTATGATAGCAACAAGGAGTTCCAAAACGGGCTAATAGAATACTGATCGATCACACACGAGGACTTTGATAATTTTTTATCAAAACTCAGAGAAGACGCGGCACTTTGCTTAATTACTCATTTGCCGATAGAACATGTAATGAAGTATGCTGCTATAACATTTCTGACGTATCGGAGCGAAAGAAAATTAAACTTAAAGTTTATGTCTGCCTCTACTTGCCGTTACACATGTAAATGTATATTTATATATACGATATAAGGTAATATTCCTTAGCGAAATTAAACTGCTGGAATGGGATGACCTAAGACAAATGAAATTCCGGATGAGATAAGGTTGTCTTAAAAACTTTGAGTTCGAGCATAGAAAAAGACAGTCATTGGGCTACCTGCCACGATTTAGTTGTAAATTGGTAGTGTAGGTATATGAAATTGGCATTTAGTAAAACGATAACTATATTATAGAGAAATTTCAAACCGCCTGGGCATACCTACAAATTTGGTTTGCGTGAAACAGGAAAGTATAACTTCAATTTCAATAGCGCTCTTTACCTAGACGCCAATGAGTGTCTCCTACCCTTACCTCTTACCCTACAAATCATTTCAAATTTAATGAACTGTCATTCGCGGCTATCTCAGTTGAATTCCATTTATACAAGTTTTTACCTTCGGTGAATATACGACCTCATAATCAGTCTAAAAATAAGCTACATACTCGTAAAATACACAATGAGAAAAAATGGCCTGTCCATGCAATAACGGCAATTTAGACGATCTTTGCCACTGGATTTGTTGCGATAACTGCCAGAATTGGTTTCATAGAAGCTGTGCCGCCCTTTCCTATGTGGACATCATACACCTAGGCTCTTCTACCGAAACATGGTTCTGTAATCAATGTCTCTTCCTAAATTTTACGCAATCTTCTTCACATAATCATTCTTGAAATGTGCCCATGTTACTTGTCCAATATGTAACAAGAATTACAGGATCAACCGTTGTTTAAAAATCCATCCTGTCTTCCTCGGACCAAATACCTCCTATTAATGAAGAGACCTCTAAAATCCTTTTGGACAAGTATCCTTCAGCAACTCACAACGAAGTAAACCCACTGTATCTTTAGATGACCAATCCATTGCTCACCCAACTAACATTAACAAAGTAACTTCAACCATCAAGTCATCCGCACCTGGTTCTGCTTCAGGACTAGACTCGCCCCGTCCTTAACACTTGCCTGATTTGACAGCCCCTCAAATGGTAACGTCGCCAGCCGACTACTTATCTCGTCACGCGACCTTATCAAATTGATGCTTCTTGGATAAGTAAATTCAACCATCACTTCAATTATCTGTGGAGCAAACCTATACGGCCTTAATAAAAAAGGCGGTTTGTAAGATCCATTGCAATAGAAATGACGCTCAGAAGATTCTGAACCAAAATATCTTGCACTTCCTGCGATCAGTTGCTGAATTCTTATAACCTACTGAAATAGGTGTGAATACTAAATGCAGCAGTACTTTCAGTAACATCTTTCATCCATTTAAACTCAAAATCAAACAAAGTACTCCATGTCTTAGGACATCAAGTTCAGAAATGCCTTAAGTGAGTCTATCTAATCTTTCTTTTGGACAGGTGCACAACAAGGAGATCCATGCGGTCGAATGATTTAGTCTAATAGTAATTCAGGACATAATCACCTCCCTTGAATCTGACTTTAATGTTCGGTTTTTGGACAATGGAACACTAGGACAAGACTCAATCACCTCTTTATCTGACTTTGAAAACATATTACATGAATGCGTTAAAATTGGTCTATACATACATTCAAGTAAATAAGAGCTTTATTTTTTAAACAAAGACAACCCGGACAAGAATTCAATAGTTAACAACTTTAACCAACTGCCGGCTGGTATTAAGATTTTCAACGAAAATCTTGAATTATCTGGCTGCCCTCTCACCAGCAAAAGTGTTAACCTTTTTTCCAAGGAACTTGAAGAGATTACGACACTCTCCACGAATTTAAGTCAACTATTCTTACCAGTCGGATACTTCTTACTTAAAAATTGCTTCGTAATACCGTTGTATTTATAAATACAATGGTAATACCTAAGTATTTCTGCCTCGATGCTGTTAGCAAATTTGGCTAGTTCAAGAAGCGCCGCTTGACTGGTTCCGCGCAAGAACCGACGGATTCTGAGGTGTAGCAGCGTCTGCAGCACGCGGAGGTTGATCCTTCTTGCAATTTTCGCCTTTCTTTGAAGAAAGGTATGGACGGGCTCTTCTGCTCCTTGCCGAAGAACTCGGCGTTGAGGGTCCCGAGTATCACGTCGTTGCCGTACTTCTTCAGAAAGGCTTGTACCCAAGCCGGAATAGTCGGAGGAGTAGGTTTGATGGATATTAAACTCGCCTCGTCTTTAAGTTGGTCCCGTTACAACGACGAGTTGCCCCTTGGCCCCGAAATCGGAGCCCATTTTTGTACTAAGCAACTACGGGGTGATTTTTTATTAGTGGTGATCGTTTGAATATTCTGCCACTCAACAAATTTTTCAACTTGTACCTATATACGTATGTATATTATTATTATATTAAATGATGATTATTTTAGTTAATGTTGTATCATCAAGCATTCATTTTGAGTTGGATCCATCGTTCCTCGAAATGGGGGTTGAAATATATTATGTTATCAAAAATCTCTAAACCTTCCCCATATAGTTTTATTCGTTGAAGTTTTTTAAAAGTAAAAGCGACTATAGTTTCGGCGTACTGCCATCATCAGGCGACTAGAAGTGTATCACAATATAGCAAATTTGAAAACATTAAGAGCTAGTACTTACTGTGAAAGTTAACAGGAAAACGGTAAATTACAAACGTTGAAGACGAATAAGACGAACATCTTGTTTTTTTTTTGCGTATGCACTAGAAAAATTGTTCAATATAAAAAAATAAATAAAATATAAATGACATCCAACAATTAACGGCGGCACTGGTTCCCCAAAATTACAGTCATGACGGAAAAGAAAATTAAGTACCGAAATTCATACCACCAATTTAGTACTCCAGACCATAATTACATATTATAGAATCACACTGTATAACAGCAGTTTGCAATTAACTGCTTTACCTAGGATTTTTGAGACCCCACTCTAATGTAAAAGTTCCTACCGCATTAAAGGAGGGTGCGTAAAAATTTCGTACTATACTGTATTCATTTTAAGAAGGTAGCGGTAAAAAGTATAGGGAAGCTTTGACCTTCAGTGTGATTGGTTAAAACACGAGTCAGTATTACACTGAAACATAAAACGAGTGGCGAATTTTGCAAGCTGGTAGTTTCTGTTGCCATCTAAACTGTTGGAAGTGTCATTAACTGCTAATGTCAAAGATTTATTTCTGTTTGCAGTACTGGAGATTTCTACTTTAGAATAATTTTATGCCGTTTTATATTTTTCCTGTGTGTGCTTATCTTCAAACACAGCGCCATCTACTACCTTCTTATACCTAATGAATGAAGTATAGTAATAGTACACTATATATCAAGGTAGAGAAGTCCACTATTATTGCCTGAGCACCAAGATTACATCTCGAGGCGCTTGCGCCGAGGGGTGTAAGGTGCGAAGGCAATAATAGACTTATCTACCGTGGTATATATACTATTTTTTTCACTACTAGCACTTGAAATCCTCTAAATTAACATATTATATTGATAAGAGAGTTAACGGTTGGACAGAATTGTTTGTTTCTTAATTTAACATGTCAATCAAGTACGTGGAAGTACAAGTCAAACAGGCCGTATTTTGTTCTGTCATTGAGATTTTTCAAAGAGTAATTTCGTTCGAATTTTTTCAAAATGTGATAATTTTAGGTATGTAATTTCTCTGGAAATTGCGAATGGTGGCAATTATTCGTTTTAGAGAACTTGTCTAAACGTTCATTGAGCGAAATTTCGGGTTGTGTTTTCTAAAAGTGACAGCGTGACAGTTCTCACTATTGACTACTAGTTAATAATAAAAAATTATTAACCACTTTGAACAAATGCCGAGAAAGCCTACTTTACAAGTGGAAAAAAGGTTAATAATCATGTCATCAGACGCTAGTAGTGAAAAAAAATCTTATCGCCATCGTATCTATAGCGCAACATATACCTTTTACATATGTACGTATTCTCCAATCAATTATCTAAAGTTCAGCACTCCGTGTTAAAAACCATTCAATTTTCCTTCATTATATTCAATACGAAGTTAATTAAAATGTGTAATTAAGTACTTTATCCCGATCAATTTGAATATTTATACCTACGTAAAGACATTTTGAAGGATTTAATTAGATCTGTACAGTGACCTTTCCAGTTATTGCGAGTCCAATGACATGCTAGAAAGCAAGCACGTAAAAAACGGCGCAATGGTATCTAGGAAAATCTAGAAGGATTTTTCACGTGTTTTATAAACTTGAAGGATGTAATTCGAATAATGTGTGTCAAGTAGATATCTAGATTGTTGGAATAATAAACGTATTATCTATCATCTACAAAAAAAAACTTAAAAAATGTGAGGCGACCTAAACCGCGATATGCGCAGCTTACTGTCACTGGGGTGAAATTTATACTTGTTTGCTGCGACATTCAACTACATCCCTACAAAAAAAGTTAATATCCATAAGTCTAGCCAACACAAAAGAAGATTATATCAGGAAATGAAGTAAAAGTTACTTTAATGTGAAATGTATTTCCAACGAAGGAGTACAGATCGGTATCGCCGTCTCCATTTGGATAGTACGTATGATATTACTGAAAGGAAAAAGAGGTGGTTAATTTTTAAACAATGACGAAAAAGCTTCTAATAGTAACGCCCCTGTGGACACAATTGCTAATTATTGTGTCTTCATTTAAAAGCTGTAGGTATTACTTCAGACGTTCAAAACTATCGACCGATGTCCATCTTATCAAAATTTTCCAAACTTTTGGAGATAATACTCGTATTACAGCTCTATATGTACAATAATATCAAACAAATGATCACATCTCATCAATATAGTTTTATACAAAGTCGCTCTACAGTATCAAACCTTTATAGCTGTTAGCTCAATACCACCATGAGGATTTAGATAATCAAGGTCAAGTTAATACCGTTTACGTTGACTTTAGTAAGGCCTCGTAGACACGCAAATCATAATAATATTATTGCATAAATTGTCACTCTTTGGTTGTTCGGCACACAGAACCTGACTAACACAGAATAAATAAATAAATAAATAAATCTGATTCTCTCAACCACGTGAAACACTACTATTTCCAGGTTTGCCGATGACGTAGCCCTATCCATCCCCTCAACCAGTGAATCACCTACAGCCGCGACAACTCATTTACAGAACCACATCAACTTCTTACAGGACTAGACCAACAAAATGGAAATCACAGTAAACAGCGACAAGTCAGCACAAATAACATCCACTAACACTTGTGTGCCCCCCTACTAGTTTTAACAATATTCAAATTGCAACTAAGTCCGAAATAAAATATTTAGGTATGTACCTAGACTTAAACTGCACTGGCGTACGCAAAATTATCAAGAAATAAACGGCTCATTCCCACACAGATTCCGAAAGCAGCAACGTACAATTGCGAATTGTAAATTCGTAATAATACAACTTTGAGATTTAAAAAGCGGGCCGTCCTTAATAGTGGGGGCTAGTTAAAATAAAATGCGCGTGTACGTAAAGAAGTGTTATGAAAACTTTTATTTCGGCGAAAATCAAGTAAGAAGAGCAAAGAACCACCACCGCTATGTCCTCAATGTGCAGTTGACCTCACCGTGGGCCACATTATGTTGGAGTGTCCCACCTACGCTGCTCCTCGTCGGTCATTTGGAGTCTCCAACGACCTCCAGGAAGCCCTAAATTCAAATGACTCCGCCACACTTACTGGCCACAGTCCAGTACCTTAAAGTGACCAACCTGATCAATAAACTGTAAATAATAATAATAATGTAGTTTTAAGGTGCTAAAAACAAAGGTTGATGTACCTCCAAATAAAACGTCAATAAAAAAAAAACAAAAGTTGTGTTCATGCAAGAATAACTATTTTTTTTCTCAATAATTCAAAGATTCAAAATGAATTTTATTTTGTAATATCAAAACGATTCGGTTATGGGTAATGGTACCAAGGTTCGTGACGTATATCCGCGGTGTGCGTGCGGTGCGCAAGAACGAACCTACCATGTTTGGACAATAGAGTATACATGCAAGACAGACGACATATCGTGTGCCCAGAGTTGCATTTGTGACAAGACTGGGGCGCCATTTTACAACATCGTCAAACCTTAAGGTAGGTGCCACACCCAACTATAATTGACATCGTTTGTTTGTTCATCAATTATTATAAATTTTCTACATGTTGGGCAACAAACATTTTTACAGCCCATTAACAATTATTCTTGTTGCACTAACAAGTTGCGTAAGAAGACTTCAATCAACTACTTCGACGAAAATATACAGAAACCCTGGGCACGCAATAGAAATTATTTTTAAATTGCCGCCATGTAGTCGGACGTCATCGTACCTACGCGACGGTTACAACGAAAACGAAAAATTGTGAGATTAAAAGTGAGAAGAAAGTTGTCAGTTGTCATTAAATTATCATTAGACAATTCATTATCCATCTCGGCCAATTACCATAAATTTATCCCACCATCCTATTACATTCCCTTCTGAATATTAGTGCCGTTATGGATAATCGATGGTAAGTTACAAAAATAATTACATTTGGTCCTTCGAGCAGGATTTGCGGAAATTTTTTGGATAATAAGTTCGAATCGGTCGAACTTGAGATAAGTTTAATCTCGCAATTTTATCGTTAATACATACCTATTAGTGGATTTTCGGAAAGACAAAGGGTGGTTGATACCCTGAGTACGAAGGCGTGCGATTTCAGCGGGAAATCGTGGTTTTATCAGCGGGTTATCAGAGGGCTTGTTTTCGACTCAAACTTGTTTATTTGTTACTTATTAGAATACAATATTCTTGTCTATTGCTTATCTTTACCATACAGGTATTGCTTGTTGATAAAGAGACGTATAATATTGCAATGGCAACTGTAGCGGAACGAAAAGTTAGAACTTTGACTGCTAAAAAAGAGTCGTTATTTACTTATTTGTAATACTCCAAAACTTATACGATTTGTCTAAAGATTTAGGTAATTCCAATAAACTAGAAAAGTTTAAGATATTGTATCGGTCCTTAGAAACTACAAAAAAAGATTTAAATGTAGTTTTAGAGGAAATCGCGGAATATAGTTTGGAAGTTAATGAAGATTATAAGCCAGATTTTAAGGTTTTGAGTACTATAGATGAACTTTGTTGTCACATTAGTAGGGCCGCGGAACGTTATGTAAAAGTAAAGGCAGCGGCAAGGGTAGGCGCGCCGGCAACGGGGCCCTCAGTGACGGCGGCGGTACCCAAATTACCGAAAATTGAATTACCTCTGTTTTCTGGGGAAATCAGGGAATGGGAAATCTTTTATTCAATATTTGAAAGTTTGATTCATGGAAATAAGGATCTATCGGACGCCGATAAGGTGCATTATTTGGTCGGGAGGCTTAAGGGTCCAGCTTTGGCGGTTTGCTCCGGATTAGCTCCCACGGGGGAGAACTATGAAATCATTTGGAAAGCGCTTCTCGATAAATACCATAATAAAAGAGTTCTCGCTAATAGTTATTTGGAACAGATTATAGACTTTAAGCAGCTTCTATACGAGGCTTCAAAGGGCTTAAATATATTCTTAGAAAAATTTGATGCGGCAGTAAAGGCTCTTAAGAATTTCAAATTAGTTGATTTAACGGATTTCATTTTAGGCTATTTAGCCTTATCAAAATTAGACCCGGCCACAGTAAAATTGTTTGAAATTTCTAAGCGAAATGCGGAGTTTCCTAGTTACGAGGATATCATAACGTTTGTAAAAGACCAGTCAAAAATATTAAGTTTGAATAAGAAGCTACCACTAAAATCGGGAAATCTGGGTGAAAGCGTAGGAAAAATATCAAAGTCTTTTTTGGTCAATGAGGCTCCTAAGGAGGAGAATGCGGCTACCACTTCTCATACTGGAAACAGTTGTATTTATTGTCATAAGGGGTGGCATTATTTAACTAGATGCGACAAATTTAAGCGGTTGACTCCGGCTATGAGGTATGAAGCGGTGAGAAAAAATAATTGGTGTTATAATTGTTTATCTCCACATCATGGTGTACGGTTCTGCACATCTGATCGGTCGTGTATCGAATGTCAAAAAAAGGCATCACTTTCTGCTACACATGGGTCGGCCAAGTAGGGAAAGGCTAAACGAGGCGACAGGGTCTTCGAGGGGAAGTGCAGATTTGGATGTGCCGAGGCCATCGGTTTTAGCGGAGAGTCCAGGATTGGTGACTAACCTGTCCTCGACGGAGGAGGCAACAGCCAATCCGATGCCTACTAAGCATACGGTTTTGTTATCAACCGCGGTGGTCGATATTCTAAATTGTCAGGTTGGAGGTCAAACAGCTAGATTTATTTTGGATAGCGGAAGTCAAGCGAACCTGTTAACGACTAGGTGTTGCCAAAAATTTGGGTATTAAAATTTCGAAATGTTATTCCTCGGTGCAGGGATTAGGTAAGGTGTCGGAACCGGTAAGGGGTATGGCAGATTTGATGATCGCGTCTCGTCATAATCGGAATTGTAAATATGCACTTAAGGTGTTAATAGTCGAAAAAATTACGGATAAACTTCCTAGGCTTCAAGTTGATACCGACGGCTGTTCTCATTTGAGAGATATTCCGTTGCCTGATGATTTATTTTACCAATCTCGAGAAGTGGATGGGATTCTAGGGGCGGAAATATTTTCTTGTTTAATTGGTTCTGGTAGAGTATTGGGTACAGCCGGAAAACCAATTGCTCTTCAAACTACTTTGGGGTATGTTGTAATGGGAAAGGTGCCGGTAGCTCCAGTACAAACGGATATTCAGGCTTGTTTTACTGTATCCAATGAGTCCCCATTTTGGAAATGTACGAAAGAAGCTGGCGTTTTGTTCCCATCCGCTAGCATCTTCGTTAAACAGCATGCGCTTGTCTTAACCAGCTGCAGTTACTTTACACCAGCCAGCGTTAAATTTTAAAGAATTTCCACCAAGAAGATATCCAGTCGAAATCGAATAAAACCGTGCAGATGTCCCGGGATCCTAAACCGCTATGCAAAATCTTTCCGAACGCAGATTGGGGGACAGTAGAGACGTTGAAAATGTCCATCGGCTTGCACCCACTTGCTTTAATTGCAGTAATTAAAGAGGTACATTTTTTCTATTACTTGCATTTTGATTGCGAAATACGAGTGAACTAAGTTAACAGTTTTTATTGACCAGTAAGTTTATCCTACATTAGATTTAGGGTGTCGCTCTTTTAAGAGTGCAGGTTATCAGAATTTTATTTTGATGGTTTCAACATTTGATAATGATAATCCTTTCACAATATTTTCAAGGGAAGTGTAATTAGGTAAATGAAAAATTCACGGAATCTGATTTTCAAATAAAACTACAGGCTAAAATATGGACAATTAAATGGAAATGTCATGTACGAAATAATTTGCAGCTTTTCTCTGTAAAGAAAAACCCAAGTACATTCGTGTGAAATCAATATTACGAAATTACAAATTTAATATTGTAAAATAACCCTGTTGCGTCACGCAAGTCACCATCCGGGTGTGTGCACTTAATACTTCAAGGGTTTTATGATTAATGGTTTTTAATTACCTGCCAGCATCCTTTTACAGTATTTTTAAGTGCAATTAAATGAAAATCGACGGAATTTGCTTTTCTACAGGATCTCTACGTTGAAACGTGTGCTTTTTTTCCAATCCCGAAATAACCTTACCCTCAATTTCATTTAATCACACATTGTTTACCTTAATCTGCAGTTTTCCATTTGCTCCAGTGGTGTATTTTATTCTTTTAGTAATAATTTCAGTCAGGTGAAATTACAACGACGAGGCATTGGGCGGTATACGCGTTTCCCGTAATTTCAAAGTACTCGCATAGTTACGAAATCCACGCCTTATTCCTGAAGCAGTTTGCTGTAATTACGAAGGGGTATTGCAAACTTTTGCAATTGTAATTAAATGAGAACAAAGGCCAAGACACGCGGATCTGAACATACCTAAGGGTGATCAATTTGGTAAAATCCGCTCGAAAGTATGTATATTTAAACCGCGCAATACTACATTTCGTGAATAAAGACAATATCGTCAAACCAAAAATTAATTGAACTTGTTAGTGTGTGGTCGGCCAGACCAGACGTTCAGTGCTAATATACGCTGTGTCCAAGATACGGATATCTATCACAGAGATCTCCGAAACCATAGAAAATACGAAGATGGTCAAATTAGTTGCGCAACTAAACAGTTACTATCAAGATTTATAGAAAACGAGAAAATTCCTATTACTTCCGAAGATATGCCAGAAAAACCGAAATTTGTCGATTTCGTTTTTATTTTCTTCTAATATTACTTGAGAAGATACAGAAAAATAAAAAAGAGATCTCCTATATCCTCTAAAATATTATAAATCTCCTATATTTTCATTTTCAAATAAAAATAATGAGATATTATTCAAAACAATTTAAATTTAGCGTGATATAACTTGATTGTAAGGAATTTTATAATTATATAAAAAATGAAAAATCGCCAATTATATGATTATACCTAATGGATGTAATAAGTTCTGGAATAAAATATGTCTCCTATATAATTTCTTCAAATTTAAGCTGGGTTTAGCTTAAGCATAGTTTAACATCCATGGAAACCATTGTCTCAGTAATCGTTGCCATGGACTTTAAGCTACGTTTAAGCTAAGCTCCGCTTAAATTTGTCGGTGCAAACGGCTATTATACTAACAAGCCTCGCTGCTTCCATTTTTTTCCTACTTATCAGAATACCACTTCCACTAAATGATCATAATCCCCTCTCCATCAATGTCAATCGTAACGCCAATAAGAAACGCTTGAATTGTCTCCTCTTTAATAAAAAAATTCACTCAAAGGAAAACGTGCACCTGTATGCTTTGTTATCAGTGCTAACCACGTCTCAAAATCAATTAACTTTCGCGATACGACATCGCCCAACGATCAGATGTTGCGTAAATTCTGACACGCAATTTTTACACCTTACAATTTAATTAAATAAATTTACACGAATTATAAAATTTAAAAAAGAAATTATGCAATAAAAATAATTCTAAAATGGAAAATAGACACTAAAATAACAAGTTTCGATTAAACAAACCAATTCCATTTTTATTCGTAATGAAATCCTCCACATTTAAAGTGAATTAAAACATGCGCACATACAGGATGACCCGTCATTATCTTCGGTATTATTTCAGCCCAAATATCGTCAGCAACAATATCGGTACATTTTTCCAAGCTTTCAAGAAAAAAGACTTCAAGAAAATGTGAAATTTAACATAGCTATAGGAATATTGAGCATAACCAACGAAATATTTTCAAGGTGGCGGCACTTTCGCTTAGAGAGGAAGTCGACACTAACTTTGCTATTTTAAATTATTATCACTACTCAGAATAAACGTCAAATATAAGTATCAAAAAGAAAAACCGGTACAAATCCTCCTCATATCTTTATAAACTCGATCGCAGAATTTCAAACTCTGTAAAATGTGATTTACGTTATTTCTGTAGTTATAACGGACCTATATATTTATAAATACACAGAACATTGTAGCTCATCCTACTAAATGTAGTTTATCGTGTAAAGTACGACTGGGGCTTTGAACATTTTGATAAAGACGAATTATTTATTAGTGTGTTACACCAATCATCAAAACATTTCATTAATATGCGTCGCTCCAGAACGATTCATTGAGAAAAGCATCAATAGAGGGTAGGTAACGTCTGACGAAGGGCGTATAATTCCGAGCAAAGTGATTTCGAAAACGAAAGTTGACTATGTAATTTATTTATCGAAATTTGCAAATCAGAACATTTCTATTTTTGTAAAGGAAACTTTACTAACAGCTTCTGGCTGCGAAAAGTATATAAATCCATGCAATATGCAAATCAAATGACACTACGTCCTAATTCCTTGTGATAAAAAATAAGTAAGCGCTTTCATTAGCCTATCTAAGTGTTTCGTCCATTACTGAAACAATTTAAGTAAAAACCTAATAAATAAATACTCACATTTTGTTGATACGCCCCATAACCCAGATTATACAAATAAACGGTCCGATAAAGTTTGGGGTTTCAGAAAATCTAAAAACAGCGGAAACATAACGAAGGGTTTTGAATAACAAAGGTGAACGTTAAAAACTTGGATCATAGTAATTGGAGAAACTTAATTACGTGTATAAAGCAGATTCATTACATATTCACCATTATTGTAAATTACGTTGGCGACTGGACAAACTTTATAAATTAGATTCCGTTCGGATCTACTTTGCACATTTCGAATCTAGAATTTGTTTGCCCATACGAATAATAAACCGAGTTTTTATTTCCTATACGAATTCTGAGGGAAATCACGTAAAACATTGAACTCTAATGAAATTTATGTAACACCCCAAAAGTAGGTTACTACTACACTGGATTTTATGCATTTATTTGTGAAAATTTGACCATATATCTACGGTCAAGTTTCAACAGTAGTGTACGTGTTTGTAGGGTTTTCGTTAGCTGCTAACTGAAAATGTGTTTCCGAGGGAGTGAGATGTCAGTGTTATTTCAAGATTATTATGCAAAAACAGTCAGAGCTAAGATAGCAACTCTCACATCTTGAGAACGCTTGAGATAATATGTAATTAAGCTAATCGAAAAATATCCAGTTAAATTGTAATTTCATTTATTAACTAAGAAGCAGTACTCGTTGCAGGTATCATTTAGATCTTTTGTAATATACCATTTTGTGAGGCATATTTTGTTATATTTCTTGATGTAAGAAAAAATTCTTCAAACAACAAAAAGGTCATCTAGCAGTAGCTACAAATAGCGAAGCATGTCCAGAAGTTATGTGAAATTGTAGGTGTCCGCTTTTTATTACGTTTGTGGACGACATTTCGTTTCATTGATTATATGAATGAATTTGAAGTTCTTAGAATTTTTTTCTCATTCATTCAATACAATACAAATAAATAACGAATTAATTTAAAAAGAAGCCAGCGATGGAAATGCTTTGAATTGTGAAGATGAATGAATACAGTCTTTCGCAATATCGAAACGAAACAAACTTCCCTTTTTTTATGTTGGCTATCGAAGGTAATAAATGTTATTGTAGTACTATTCGTATTGCTACAATAGTTTTATACGTCATTGACTTTTGCCGTCGGTTTACCTAAATTGAAGTGACCGTGAAAATTAAACTGCCACAAAAGGTGCCATTATACCTATCAGTATATTGAGGTTGATCGAGTGAAACGTATACGTTAGCATTTACGTTTAAGGTACTGTAATAATTTTTTATTGTATTCAAAACAGTAAGGAACCGTCGCAAATTTAATGTTTGATCATTGTAAGAAAGGGAGAACGCTTGTGACTGTATGGAATTTTTTATGTGAACCCATCGTGAGGAATTTTATTTTTCATTTTACTTACTAGATCCAGATAATCCTCTAGCTTGGTACCCTTTATTCATAAGATGAATTTGACTTAACAATCAGATGGGCGCGCTACTGTGGATTGAGTGAGGCCTGATATTTATTCTGGTCTTTTACGGATATGGTATTTTTATAAACCGTAAGATAATAAACCCTACAACTAATTTTAATTAAATGCAATTAATGAAATGCAATACTTAATACATACAAATTCATGTGGACAGAGCTGGGGTTGGTCGTGACGCTAATAAGCCCCCCAGGTACGATCATGAAATTGATAGAAATGGATAGAGGACACCTTAATCACACGTTTTCAATTAAAAAATTTTGCGGAAGAAGCCCTAAATTTTCCACAATCTTCATTAAAAGTTTACTTCATTTTCTGGAAATTTGGTGTTATTTTACGTATATTTCGTCAACTAATTTTTGTAGGAGGTTATGTTAACTTCTTCGTCGACTAAATTGAAGTATGTTGTAAACAGTTAATGTAATGACTAATGAAAGTAGTATATACAAACAATTTTAGGTTTTGTTCGACTTATACACCAAATAAGCGACACTTCCATGTCACTTGTGAATACACTTTAATAACGACACCACTTTTTGAAGCGTGTACAGTCTAATCTCCTGAATGTATTAGAGAAGAAAAATGTCGTAGAGAAGTTGCATTATTGCATTTGGCAAAGATCGACTTCTCTGTATGGATCACCGAGATGGGAAACCCGGGCACTTCCTGCATGTTTTATATACCAATCCGTTCGTATCGACTGCCGATTAACTTTGAACGCCTTTTCTGTATAAATGGCTGCTTAGCATCCACCCCCTTATAATGGTCGAGAGTGTTTTATCGTTGAGCCTAGATCCTTCACTCAACGGTTTTATGTTAATAAATTATTTTTTAGGCTATCATCACAAAAACGTTGATTTTATGGTCGCTTTTGCGGCCATAAAGTTTCACTTTATTTTACGCTTCTGTCAAACTTTACTTTATTGTACACATCTGTCAAACTGTACTTATTTGAAACTGATGTTTGAGAAACAGTAATCTGTTTGATACAAAGCGTCTATCTGGTCTCGCCCCATCAAGGATTGGGCCATCCACGTGCGTTTTTTTCATTTTCGGACTTGTAGGAATGTTTCACACCATTTTGCATAATCACAATGTTCACATTTAAAATTATAGTTTGACGTTTCAATCTTTGCTGCTTGCAGACCTTTTTGAAGTGTAGAACCAAAACATGAGGAAGATGTTGTTGCTTATATTATTATACGAAGAATCACCAGCAATTAACCGAAAACACAAGTAGCTACCTATACCTACCATCAAAAGTAGGTAATCAGGTTTCTAATAATTGTACAGCATGTTAACTATAAGGTCTTGGAAGCCACAGTTACGAAGAACGTATTGCATTTGACATTATTAAAATCTTGTGCAGCGGAGGAAGTTGCGATTGTACTTTTACTCTCAAACGCCTGCTCTTATATCATATATGACATAGGGTCGCAACGCTTGCAGCTTCCAAAATTTCATTTTGGGTAGGTATCTGAACTGTCGCTATCACCCATTTTGATACGCACAAAACACACGCAACGATGCTAATTATAATTTATTACATATGACAGGAAATGCTTTGTTTTTAATTGTCTAAGATAACTATGATTTTCAGAAAAAATATGTTTATGAGCAAATTTTTGAATTCTTTTTTGATGATCGCCTAAAAAATGTTGTGTGCACCTTGGCCAAAAGTGATTTGTTAGGCCTCATCTGAATTGCGGCCTCGGCTACCGCCTCGGCCACAAACAGCAGCTTCGGCCAAAAAAGATCACTTTTACGGCCTTGGTACACAAATAACTATTTTAGGCTATCATCACAAAAACGTTGATTTTGTGGTCGCTTTTTCGGCTATAAAGTTTAACTTTATTGTACGCTTCTGTCAAACTTTACTTTATTGTACACATCTGTCAAACTGTACCTAATTATTTGAAACTGATGTGTGAGAAACAGTAATCTGTTTGATACAAAGCGTCTATCTGGTCTAGCCCCATCAAGGATTGGGCCATCCACGTGCGTTTTTTTTATTTTCGGACTTGTAGAAATGTTTCACACTATTTTGCATAATCACAATGTTCACATTTAAAATTATGGTTTGACGTTTCAATCTTTGCTGCGTGCAGATCTTTTTGAAGTGTAGAACCAAAACATGAGGAAGATGGTATTGCTTACATTATTATACGAAGAATCACCAGCAATTAACCGAGAACATAAGTAGCTACCTACCTATAGGTACCTACCATCAAAGTAGGTAATCAGGTTTCTAATAATTGTACAGCATGTTAACTATAGGGTCTTGGAAGCCACAGTTACGAAGGACCTATTGCATTTGACATTATTAAAATCTTGTTCAACGGAGGAAGTTGCGATTGTACTTTTACTCTCAAACGCCTGCTCTTATATCATATATAGTTCACTTACTTTCATCGAAATATGAGGTTATGTTGCTTCATATTTCCTAATTCGTAATAGTTTATTATTCGTTAGTTGCCAAACCTGAAAAACGTAATTTTCAGAAGTGACAGTTTAATTTTTTGTAAGAGGTTATATTATCTTCTTCGTCTACTAAATTGAAATATGCTGAGTTTAACGTGTATATTAAGAGTTAATGTAATGAAAAGAGTAATAGTAGGTATCACAAACATTAGAATTTTTAGATATACTTCGACCTATACACAAAAAAGGGACACTTTCATGGACACACTGTAATAAAATCACTTTTGAATATTCCTACAGTCTAAACTTGAACACATTAGAGAAAAAGAACGTCGTAGAGAGGGTTTCACGTTACTAATAAAATCAATTGCCATGATTTTTTGCTGTATGTCTTTCAAGCAATGGTTATCTTGTTCTCTTTAATATAAAGCACTGCGAAGCGAAGAAGCATCTGCATACACTGCTGTAAAAAGAAATTTGTTATACCTACCTACACTCATTTAAAGATTACAACATTTACATATAGGTACAATAAGCTGCAGTAAATTTTGCCTAAAAATGGCGGATGATTGCGGTACTTTCTTTATCTAGTGGCTTTAGTCTATTTAGTACCGTAAGCGCCATCTGTTTTGTTACATGTAAATCATTTTTTGCTTACACGTCCATGTAATCTCTATGGTAATGCCAGGGGTAATGCACTCTTGATATATAAATAAAAATGGATACTTTCGTGTATGTTTTTAATCCCTTTTACGGCGAAAATAAAAGGTTTTAATACAACACACATTTATTTGATTTCATTGTATCAATTTTGAGCGTAGGTACCTTTAGTGGGGCGTGAGCATCGCTTTAGTGTGAAACAAGCTTTACGGTTTCTCGATGTTAGGATAATATTTAAGGATTTTAATTACATGCCTCACGGAAATGTAAATCAGTTTCCGAACTGTGTCAAACTTCTGATGATCGATGAGGAATCCCCAATATAGTTTTGCGTTTCGCGCATTTGAGTGGCGCAAATGGATTTAAATTTCTTTAATTAGACGAAAAGCGTGGGGATCAGATCTTTCATTAAGTGTATAATTACAAACACTGATTAAACAATGTAAAGCCAACTTTCGTAAAGTATGGTAATAAAAAACACACTGTATCCTAGGTACTGCAATTTTCAGCTGGTGATGTTCGTAATAATTCACACGTATCGGAAGAAACTTCAATATTATCCGAAAACCCATCAGAACAAAATTATATGGAAGTATACATTTTCAGGGCATGTGGGAGTATATTTTCTATTTGAATTCCTAAATTGTGCTTCGTAAGATGCGCTTTTTGGAAATGTATCGTCGTTACGTTACGTAATATTAGGTTAGTTGATCTGCCTGCATAAATGTTGTAATTTTGATTGAGTCTTGAAGATTCCATTGTAAACGTCCCAAACTTCCTACGTTACATTTATCTGTAACAATACCATTACGATACGTGGGAGGTGTGATTTATTTATAATTATTAATGTACTCCTTCAAATAAGATTACCGCCATTCCGTCATTTAATATTAAGAGTCTCCCCACTCCAATGTTAGAAATTAGGGTTGACTTCTTCATCTGCAGTGTTTACAGGAGATATACTCGTAGTAAGCGACTGCACGTTGTCTTTTATCTCTTCTCTGTACGGTTCTTCTGATTTTGTTGACAATGTGGGTCTCAACCACTATTGTCACTTGTGAAGTGGTAATTTAAGCGCTAAATTTTAGATCTCCCAAAGCATTGTTTCCCAAAGTGACTTATTGCTAAAATTTATTCAATCTAATCCCAACTAAACAAAACTGTATAATTTAGCTGTACGTGTCTAATACACCTCGAATATGTTTATAGGAAACATTGATTTTCTATCCTTGCACGTAGCCGTTTCTATGCTATACCTATGCAATTATTATTACTGCAAATTCCCCTGAAGGTTGCATCCTATAATCCATTACCGTTATAATAGGCTTTCCGAGTTTAGTAATGCTGATACAATTTTTATTGCTATATGGCACATACAACAGGGGAGGGCATATGGTTTGAAAATTAATAAAAGGAAAGTAATGAAAATCGAAAACGGAAAGGTTAAGAAGAAGAATGACAATGATCAGCGAGTTGTACCTAAGGGACGAGAAGGATGAAGAGAAGAGCTGCTGATAGAGAGATATGGAGACGCCAAGGACCTGCGAGAGAGAAGCACCATTGCACATGATTGTTTTTCAGTATCCTTTTACATGCAGGGGGGGGGGGCAATGAAAAGTCGTCTTAATAGCAGTCTCCTAATTAGACTAAATAATCATACTATCAGGCAAAGCGATAGTATAAAATTTCTTGGACTCCACTTGGACAACAATTTCTCTTGGAATACCCAAATAAACATAGTTATTAAGAGGTTAGCTACTCATTGTTACTTAATTCGACAACTATACGATGTGGTTCACTATGACTGTCTGACTTCTTACTACTATGCTCATGCCCAGTCTACTCTCAATTACGGTATTATTTGTTGGGGTACTAGTTGCAGAATGAACGAGGTAATGATTAGCCAGAAGAGAGTTTTAAGAGCCATGCATGGTAAACCAGCACGGTATTCATGTAGGGAACTCTTTATACAATCTAATATACTTACAGCTGTGTCTTTATTTATTCTTAACAATCTTGTATTCATACATAGTAAGAAAGATCTACATCAACCCGACTCGGTAGTTAATAATGTTAATCTAAGAAACAAGCGGAATTTGAGAATACCCAAGCACAACCATGCTTATATTGCCAATCATTTTCCCGCCATTGCCATTAAACTTTGGAACAAACTACCGGAAAACGTAAAATGTATCCATAATCTATCTAGGTTTAAACAAACTATAAAAAACATGTTGGTAAAGATGTGCATTTATAGGTTAGACGAATACTTGAACAGTAAAATTGTTGCAGGTATGTAATGTAACGTGTAGGTAGTGTATTTTTATTTATTTTTTACTTATTTATAATTTATACTTAATTATATAATTTGTAATTTATAATTTTGACGTTCCAATGCTTATATACAAGTCTCATGGAATAAACGGTATTATTATTATTATTATTATTATAAAGGAACCGTTATCATCCTATCATTTTTTACCACCTACACGTTCGTAGGAGAGGTATTGCATTGGGGTAAAAAATGACCCCCCACTTTTTTTTTACAGAAATACACGTTTTAAGGAACCCAGGAATCCGAATTAAACAAAACTCGATGATGTCGGTCTGTCAGAATCGCGCATGCGCAGGCGTGCGGGTGATAAGTAGCTGTGCTAGCCTCATCAAATTTTTTCAAAGTCCTTTGAGAGAGTGTTTCATCCAGCTCCCCATCATCAGGCTTTAGTTGAAAGTTATATAAACATTCAATTTACATATGTGAAATTGTTAAGATGCATATTTACCGTCAAAGTTGAACTATGAAAACGTAAGATGGTAATGAACGGAAGATCATGTTACGATTCCTCAAATCATATACAAAGTCACTAAACATCGAAAACATTAAATAGATTTAAATATTAAGTATTAGTTTTATCTTAATTCTTCACTCAATTGTTATACTTATCGTGATTATTTTGTTGGAATATTGGATGAAAATAATGTCATGGTTAGACAGTAAAACAAAATTTAGCAATGAGATGGCCAACCACTTTTACAGTAATTCGTACCGTCATTCTTTAATTGCCTGTAGTTTACAGTAAGGGGGATGTGGCCATTTCCCTGCCACAGACAGCAATATACCGTTAAATTATAATTAAACTATGAGGATAAGGATACGGCAAGCACAGTT
Source organism: Photinus pyralis (assembly GCF_008802855.1). Taxonomy (NCBI): domain Eukaryota; kingdom Metazoa; phylum Arthropoda; class Insecta; order Coleoptera; family Lampyridae; genus Photinus; species Photinus pyralis. The sequence continues at coordinate 26,918,760 of NW_022170510.1, forward strand.
GAAATTCCGTCTACTATTTAACTAGCGTGCGGTTCAAGATTATAGGATATATCTGTTATTTACTGCTAGTTAATAAAATTGACATTGCAATAATAGTGTTTTATTGAATATTTGGTTGAATACTTAACTGGGTAATTTATGTTGTTAAATTTTCGTGAATCGTGTGTCTTCATGTATCACATTTCACATTTCACATTTGTTAGAGACGTGAACACCGACCCCTTTGCCTATGATTCGTGCGTCAATACAGATTTTGTGGAAAAAACATTTTTAACGATTTCGGGTAAAATTTAATACAAATTACTTGTGTCATATTCCTGCCTTTTTTCTAAAAAAAAGTGTATACATTCAGTCCTGTTATATATCAGAAAGTCAAACTTAAAGTGCGCAAGTTATCTGCCAAAAAACGTTATTTTGCGCTATTTAGTATGAGCAAATAGTTATTTGTACAACTAGTTCAATGGACCATCAAGCAAATTCATAAAAAAGGGACACTTTCAAAATGTGTTGTACACGAAACTTTTTTGAATAGTGATCCTTAATATTTTCATAACACACAATTGAATAATATTGACATTCGCGATTTACTGCTACTGTTCATAGATAGAGGATTAAACGTCATGGAAACGCATAGTATAAATTGTGAAAAAAGTAACACTTTCCATACGATTTTGCGTTAAAAAAAAGTCCGGTTATTTGATAACTATGCAAAAAATATCATTTTAATTATTAATTCTATTATGTTATGATATGCGATAGGAATTAAACCTTTAAGAATATCATAATTTGAATTTCCATCAATTCATATTTCATCATCCGCGAGAAAGATTATGAATTATGCACAAGCACAATTTACGGTATTTCTAATACACTATAATCTGTGGCTTGAAGCTAAAAGGGCCAATGTCAAAATCTTCACATTTGAGAAAATTGCAATTGAAGTTTTTGTCTAAAATACTTTTAACTACAGCTTAAGTTGTGTCCAAGCTTCACTTACCAACTTTGGCTCAGCATTTAATATGCTTCAGCAGAATATGATGGTGTTTTTAGTTTTTTGAAAAATTCAAGCATTTTGAAAAAAAAATGACTTTGGCCCTTGTTGCACAAAATTTATGGTTTTTTTATGTTTTTTTTTGTCACATTGGCCGTCATAACAAGAAGAAATTTTGCTTGTCCTTGGATTCATATTCATTACCTTTAATCAAAACACTAACTCTTTAAAACTGGAATTACACATACAACAAACTAGTCAAAGTGATTAATACAATGACGGCCAATGTCGCTGGTGTCACTAGAATACATTTGTATCAGTTGGAGCTAGAAGGACCAATGTAGACATTGGCCTACATTGGCCTGCTGTATATTTCACAAAATAATAACATCAGTTGTCACTAAAACGGCCAAAGTAAACTTTGGCCCCTTTAGCAGAAGATGATTGAATGAATTCATAATGACATTGGCTACTAATACATTCTATTTACCGGCTATTGGTTGAATTTGACATTGGCCGTTTTAGCATATGCAAGAGTGCAAGACAATAAACGTAATGCAGGGGTTAACTCAAAACAGCAAAATATTGACATTGGCCCTTTTAGCTTCAAGCCACAGATATGCATTCATAATTATGCAACTGATTGTTATACAATATGTAAAATAACAAATTTGATATTCTGTATTCCCCAACGAGTATAATTAATTAAAAAAGGCCGGAAGGGAAATTACCGAGCGCGAAAGTATGTTATTTTCCGAAGAATGTTAACTGTTATATTCTGGGAAAAATAAGCTTTGCTGAAGTTCGTATATGGCTTTATTCACAATCGTAAAAAATTAAATAAACTGTTTACATTTTGCATTTGATTCTCATTTTGTTAATGAAAAAATGTCAACAACCGTCATTACATTTTACGCCGGCGTACTTTTGCATGAAAATTTGAATTTAAAACTGAAAATGTCCGATTCAGGAGCGATTTATTTACCCCCTGAGTTACGAGAAGTTTCAGCTGCAGTCTTTATAAAGTATACTGTCTGGAAAAAGTAAAATTAACAAGTAAGTATTAAATTAAACTGTAGGTACAATATACGTATTCGACAAAAAAGTAAAAACATTAGTATTACGGGTACAAGTTCTTAAAAAGCCATTTTCATTACACTACCAACGTTGTATTTATTTGTAGGGTCTGGATTCTAGATTGCGATAGGAGAATGGACAGGGTCCACGCGTACCTAGGCCTCAAATTAGAGCGGATGTTCTAATAGTCTCTTCATGGTTGAGAGAAAAGCGCAAATTTTGTCGTCATCCACAAGTGTCACGGGAGACAGCATTCAATCTAATTTAACTACTAATTTTAATATTTTTTATTTTGAGGTTAACGAATGCTTTCTTTTAAATACTTGAACGTCCCCTTGTTTCTTTAAATGTACTCTTGGTTTTGATGACTGAATGCACTTTTAATGTGTTAGGAGGTGGTACCATTGAGTTTGAGGAAATATCACTTTTGCTTTTGTCGCGGAAATGACAGGTTCTGATTTTTGCGAAAGATGCAGGTAATGTGTATCGTTTCCGTATCTGAAGTGGAAAATTTCCAGAGTCATCACGCTAAAATTGTTTCAATTATTTATATAAACGTGTTTACGCGAATAGGAGAGCGGTATATCCGTTTGGGGTAAAGTTATTTTTATAGAATTCCTTCTTTGTTAACACGTTTCTTTTTAGGTTATTCCATATGTGTAAATTTAATTACCTATATTTTTTTACCTATACCGCAATCCAAAACCCATTTATTACAGGCAACAACGCCCGTCCTGAAGGGGTTTTAGTAACTGGACAGTTTGGATGGACTTGGGTGCGTTAATTAATAATTTTATTAATGTTTCCAAATCTTGTTTTCTTTATTTTAAAAGTGGAGCATACATTCAAGGTTGTATTTGTTTACATTCTTTTAAATGATAACTCATTTAATGATATTATAAGATTAAGGAATTTTTCTATCTCGAATTTTTATTTCTTAACATTTTTGTTGTGGATTGTGGAACTCTAGTTCGATTGCTTACATTTTTATGATTAGAGCTCAGAAAATAAAGTGATTTTCTGTGACAAGCTGATGCAACTAACCAGAAATCTGCAGTGTACATTCAAACAGCGAACGTAGGTAGTCAAATTTCTTGATACACACCTTGAGCATTGAAACCTACATATATTATTTTGTAATACAGGGTGTTACACGACCGTTCGAAAAAAAAAATCGGGTTGTAGAGGGCATCAAAACAAGCACTTTTTCCAAATAAACCGAGGGTCCAACGAGTTTCGTTTGGGAGCCACCCCCCAAAGAGTGTTGAAATCTGCATTTCTTCTTTAATTTTTTTCTCAGCAACCATAAGAGTTACAAAGTCGGGTGGCATGTCTTTGAATAGGTTTTTGGGTATGCTCTTTCCGATTTTGCAATTTTTTTTTCAAAATTCCTACCCCTAAAGGGCGCACCCCTAAACTAGGGTGCAAAAAAAATTCTGATTTCGACGAAATTTGGTATCTGGGGTTTTTTTAACATGAAAATCACGAATCTGAAATTAGTTTTTGAAAATTCGAAAAAAAAAGTTCCACTGCAATTCTTGGCGGGACAACGAAAATAGAGATAATTCCACGAAATTTGTTGTGTACATACTAAACGAGTTAAGGAACAAAACTGTCGAACAGTTTTTTAAAATAACTTTTCAAACAAAAGTTATACTCATTTGAATGTTGGTCCTTCGGGTCGCGAAGTGTCCCAAACCTACTAGTAAGCCATAATTTCGCATGTGTTGGTTGACAATGTCGCAAAAACAAAAGATTAACGGTTTGAGTCGATATTTTGTTATTTGGAATTAATTCGGTCATTAAATGATTAAAAAATTCGATGTATCGATTAAAACACCTACCAAGGTATCTTAAAGCGCTGATCGATTATTTATTATCTAAATAAGGTAGGGGAAAAAGTCAAATCACTTTCCGTATGATACTTTTTCACTATGATCAAAAATTTTCATAATCTTAGGTTGAAAAATAACTTCCAAAAGAACACGCTCCTTTTAAGGACAAATCGAAAAGGTACATTAAATTAATGTGAAGTTAGTTGTTATTTTTATTTCTTCCAATTATCAATTTACCTAAAAACAATGGAATGTTTACTTATTAGGTTCGTCCTTATTGTAAAACGTCAGTTACGTCGTTTTTTGTGTTGCGTTCTTTTTCTTCCGTTCTATTCGAGATGGATAGAAACTATTCGAATTTCGAATTGGCAAACATTCATTACATGTATGGGTTGGCTGATGGAAACTGTTTGGAGGTTCGACGATTGTACGGAGAGAGATTTCCTGACCGAAGGCTTCCTGGTAGTAGAGTGTTTTCTGAGGTGCATCGCCGCTTAGTAGAAACAGGATCCCTGAGTTATGCCGCACGGGCACGGCCAGTTGGTAGGAATGTTGAATTCGAAGAGCAGGTCCTACAAGAAGTTGAGGAAAATCCTTCCACTAGCACACGGGCTGTATCACGTGTAACTGGTACGAACCACGTCGCTGTATGGCGTGTGATGAAAGAACAACTACTGTACCCGTACCACATTCAAAAAGTACAGCAGCTGCATCCAACGGATTATGGTCTTAGAGTAGAGTTCTGCCATTTCATTGCAAGACGTCGTCGTGGGAACCCTGATTTTCATTCATCTATTTTATTTACGGATGAAGCCACGTTTCATCAAGATGGCTATGTTAATGTTAAGAACCGGCACGAATGGAGAAACGAGAACCCACATGCTGTCCTTCCTATAAGAAGTCAACGGAGATTCTCCATTAACTTGTGGGCAGGAATTGTAGGACAGCATCTTTTAGGGCCGTACATGCTGCCTCCACGAATGAAAGGAGAGCAATATTTAAGGTTCTTGCAAGAAACCTTATTTGATTATTTGGAAGAGCTACCGCTGCAACTGCGTCAACGACTATGGTACCAACATGATGGCGCACCCCCCCACTTCAATCGTGCCGTCATCGATCACTTGAACGCTACTTTCCCCAATCGTTGGATCGGAAGAGGTGGTCCAGTAGCGTGGCCACCGAGATCGCCCGACCTTACGCCACTAGATTTTTTTTTGTGGGGGCACCTGAAAAATTTAGTGTATAGCGAAAATGGAATAATCGATTCGGTGGAAGAACTGGTTGCTCGCGTGATGGCAGCTTCAGAAGTTATTAAAACCAATCCTATGATGGTGTTGAAGTCGTCAAATTCTGTTCCAAGGAGATGCAGATTGTGCGTGGCTGCTGGCGGTGGCATTTTTGAAAATGTTGCATAAGCATATCGCTTCATTTTTGGAAGAAGTGAAGTCCGTTACTGATCACTAAAAACAAAAAAAGTTCTTTTCAGAACTGCCAAATGTTTTCTAGAAAAAATGAACCGTGACCTTTAAGATTATCTTCAACTGAATAAAACTTTTCCCCTACCTTATTTAGATAATAAACAATCGATCAGCGCTTTAAGATACCTTGGTAGGTGTTTTAATCGATACATCGAATTTTTTAATCATTTAATGACCGAATTAATTCCAAATAACAAAATATCGACTCAAACCGTTAATCTTTTGTTTTTGCGACATTGTCAACCAACACATGCGAAATTATGGCTTACTAGTAGGCTTGGGACACTTCGCGACCCGAAGGACCAACATTCAAATGAGTATAACTTTTGTTTGAAAAGTTATTTTAAAAAACTGTTCGACAGTTTTGTTCCTTAACTCGTTTAGTATGTACACAACAAATTTCGTGGAATTATCTCTATTTTCGTTGTCCCGCCAAGAATTGCAGTGGAACTTTTTTTTTCGAATTTTCAAAAACTAATTTCAGATTCGTGATTTTCATGTTAAAAAACCCCAGATACCAAATTTCGTCGAAATCAGAATTTTTTTTTGCACCCTAGTTTAGGGGTGCGCCCTTTAGGGGTAGGAATTTTGAAAAAAAAATTGCAAAATCGGAAAGAGCATACCCAAAAACCTATTCAAAGACATGCCACCCGACTTTGTAACTCTTATGGTTGCTGAGAAAAAAATTAAAGAAGAAATGCAGATTTCAACACTCTTTGGGGGGTGGCTCCCAAACGAAACACGTTGGACCCTCGGTTTATTTGGAAAAAGTGCTTGTTTTGATGCCCTCTACAACCCGATTTTTTTTTTCGAACGGTCGTGTAACACCCTGTATACGTTGATTTTAATAGAAATTTTTCATTAAAACAGAAAAGCCGAAACCTCTTATCGGTAGTTAGAAACTCGTAAGTTAAAAAGTGAACGTGAACATGAAATATAGCACGTGTGGGGTTGAAAGTTGTTGATTGTCAGTTTTGAGTTTGAGGCGCTAAAGCTGCACTGGTACGCAATAAGCTTTTGGTGCTATTATGTTGCCTTAGTAGCGAAATGTAGGAGTCACCTGATGTAATTTAGTTCTTGCTTTCGTTCACTTTGATCATTGTAGCAGTAAATTTTTTTTTTTTTAATTTATTATTGTGTCTCGACAGCAAGGCCATTGACACGGATATAGCGGGTACAGGTAAATACAGGGATTTACATTAGATGCACTTGTACAAGTTTGTTGATTTCAGAAAGTTTATTACATCGTAGATCTGGTTGCTTAGAACGTTCTGCAGTGATTCACTAAGGTGGTGGTCCAGTCGGGAGGTACTGTAACGGCGACATTCTAACAGGACATGGCTTATTGTTAATCTGGTGTTGCAGTGTTCGCAGACTGGAGGATTCTCGGATGCCATTAGGTAACCATGCGAGAGGTGAGAGTGGCCTATTCTGAGTCTTCTCATGACGATTTTGTCTCTTCTTGACATTGGTGGTATTTTGGTAGGAGTTACGTTGACTTGGATTTGGTGCAGTTTCGTGTTTAGCCTATTCCAGTGCTGCTGCCATGTTTTTAGGCTCTCGTCTGATGAGAGATTTTAGATCGTACGCCAACTGCAATTTTTCGATGGGTATGTCAGATGATCGAGCTTGTTTTGCGGCTTTGTCTGCATTTTCGTTACCATTTATGCCGGTATGTGACGGAAGCCAGATTATAGTGACCGCAGTTCCATTGGACGTCAGTCGATGGCATACCTCGTGAATATCTTGGACAATTGGGTTTTGTGTGTAGATGTTCTTTATGGATTGGAGAGATGAGAGTGAGTCGGTACATATGCTTGCGGATTTGTTGGTGTGCGTTAAGGTTTGTAGTGCTTTTAGGATGCCGTATAGTTCGGCAGTGTAAATGCTGCAGGTTTCGGGAAGTCGGTGTGTTGACACGATTGTGTTAGTTGTGGTGATTGCACTGCTGACGCCATGTTCTTCCTTGGACGCATCAGTATAAAGAGTTTTGTCAAAGGAATGTCTGTTTATTATTTCGTTGAAGAGAGCTTTAAGGCACGGAGCAGGTGTTTCCTTGTTATGGACAGTTAACCTGGTGTCTAAGTTGGGTAGCAATTTTACCCATGGCGGAGTATTTGAGAGTTTGATGGGAGTTGTATTTGTGAGATGGATATTGTTATTTGGTATAGTTTGCAGGATTTGGATAATGGACTGCGGTGTTCTCGGTCTGTTTGTGGGTACTAGTTCAGTGGAATGTATTAATTTATAAACGGGATGGGTAGGATGTGCAGAGATTCGAGCGAAGTATGATTGTAGAAGACGCTGTCTTCTAATAAATAGGGGGGGTTCAGAGGATTCTACATATATGCTTTCAGAGGGACTGGATTTGAATGCGCCGAGGCAAATTCGCAGGGCTGTATTTTGCACAGTATCAGTAGATTTTAGTTGAGATGGGCTGGCTGACGTGTACAATATACTTCCATAGTCTAATTTCGAACGGATCAAAGCTCTGTATATTCTTAGTAGCATCCCTTCTTCCGCCCCCCCCATTGGTGGTGTGCTAGAGACTTGATTAGATTTATTCGCTTTAGACATTCACCCTTTGTATTCTGTATCTGGTGTTTCCAAGTGAGGCGTTTATCAAATGTTATTCCTAAGAGTTTAAGGTGGTCAACTGATTCTAGTTGGATTTCATTCAGATATAATTTGGCTTGTTGGGAGTTGTGTCTTCTGCTGAATTCGATAACTTTGGATTTCAGTGGAGAAAAGTTAAAGCCCGCGCTTCGTGACCAAGTGTGGACTGTATCTAGAGCCTTTTGCAGTAACGTAGATGTAGTGCTTGAAATTTTGCCTTGGCAGTAGAGTATGAGATCATCTGCGTAAATTACATGTTTTACAGGAGGTAGTACACTAGAACATATGTTGTTGATACAGAGGAGAAAGAGAGTGGGGCTTAACACGGATCCTTGTGGGACTCCGTTTTTTGGAAATTGCCTTGCAGAGGTTTTGCCATTTATAGTTACTTTAAAAGATCTATCGTTGAGAAAATGTTGTATAAATGAGTACAAGTGTCCGGATAGACCGAATTCTTTCAGCTTTTCCAAAATAGCGGGCCTCCACACGACATCAAAGGCACTGCGAATATCGAGGGATACTGCTATGACAACGTTCTTGTTTGCAAAAGCTTGACAAATTTCCGTTTGTAGGATGACGAGGTTGTCGATTGTAGATCGGTTCGGCCTAAATCCTGATTGTGTTTCGTCCAAAAGTTGATGTTTTTCGAGATACCAGAGTAGTCGATTATTAATCATTTTTTCCAGTAATTTGCATAATGTACATGTCAAGGAGATATGTCTGAAGGAACTGGGATTGGTAGGGGAAGAGTCGTTTTTTTTAATAGGAATCGTGATCGCCTGTTGCCAAGATGCAAAATTTTATACATTTCCTCAACAGTGATCAATACACGGTAATCTAATACATTTTATCTTATAATACTGAATAATACATACATTTTACTTTGAAATATTAGAGGAATTCATAAGAACAACCGAGGTGTGCCTACGGATTTTCTGTAAAAACGAAAACTAAATAGAAAAATTTCCACGTATCTACCTATCTATACCATACTTTGCTTTTTTTACGTAGAACTTTCGTTATTCACTACTGCCAAGAAATGAACTTCGAATTACGAATGCGAGACATCGATCATTTTTTCAAATTATTTTATGTGGTCTCAATCTAAAGTGAATGTGCCTCAAAGAGAGAGATTTTTAACTGTTAATCAACAAAATTATATTGATTTTATTAGCACCACCAACATATCTTAGCCTCTAAATGCTTATAAAGCTTTTGACTTAGATGTGAAACAACTGGATAGTAATTATAATAAAGAGCGACATGGTAATAGTGGGAGTTAAATACAGTGTTAGCGCCCGAATTAATTTTTTTGGATTTTTTTTGTTATTTTGATCAATATTGCGTAAATATAATATCTAAAAACAAAAAATATGTATTTCAAAATTAATTGGGTGGGGTCTCCGAAAGGCGGCTACTACCAATAGGTATTCGTGGGCGTTTAAGTGAAATATTTATTGTTAGGATACCTCAAAGTTATACATATTATTTAGAATGAAAAGAAGCAAAACATTGAATGCAAACTCCAACAGTACAATTGTGCCACATTTTTCTTCCAAAAGACTGACATGAGCACCGCAACAACGTCTCCGTTGGCAGGAAATTACAAAATGGTCCATTCTATCAAACTGTATGTCTGGTATTATCTTTTTGGTACTGATGCGGCCAGGCCAAATGGTATTATGCAACTTTAGGGCAGTACAGTGCAAAATGTAATTTCCATTGAGCTTCATATAATAGTGATTATTGATCTACTAATAAAGGTCGATTCGCATCGGCAAGGTCACGTCAAAATATGTAGGTATTATAGATTTCTTATGATAGCATTCACATATAGACGTAACAAAAAATGCTACTCAATACAGTGTGATCTTTTTACGGGTCATATAAAGAAATAAAGTTGATGATGATTTCTCCGAAACGAGACGTTTTTTTATATTTTTGTATCTGTTCAAATAGCATCAGAAAATATTAAAAACAAATTTCGATTTTTCTGACTCATCAAGTAATCGGAATTTTCTGGTTTTCTGTACAGCATGATAATTACTCTGTAATTGCAATAACTGTTCCAAAATTTGACTATCTTCGTATCTTCTGTTTTCCGATATCTATATGATAGATGTATCCTTATCTTGGACACACTGTATAGAGCTGTGGTTTAAAACCACTATATAATTATGAATTTTGATGCAAAGAGAGCTGCCATCCAAGAATTGAACTGTGGGAATGTCAAAGAAATTAAACAAGATTATAATGTTTCCAAAATTTTATTTGTCACTATTGTAGTGGATATCGCACTAGATCACAGTCAATCTCCATTGGAATCCAATGTTTGGAGAAATACATTGTTGAGAGATATTTTGGGAAAGGAATTTAAAGTGAGGAGCAGATTTGCAAAACGTTTGTCCAAATTTTGAAGGATAGATGGCGTTAGAATATTAGTATGTATCATTTCGAAGTATAACCAACTCATCGCGTATTTGTTTCTGCAAAATTATTTGTTATTTAAAAGGAAGAAAAGGATCCAAGCCTCACGATCTTTTCAGAAAAAGACCTACCGACGCGTTTTTCCAATCACTAATAAAATAATAACCGACGAAAAGAAATGCAGGAATTTTTTCGATTGAAGAGTAAACAGGTTCATTTCGTGCTGGACCTGGTGGCGGATGATGTAAAGAAAACGTCAACAAATACCCAAACGCGCCTAGGAAACCACGTCCATAATAAATAACGGGGCGCAATGGATCGCCGTCGACAGCGACCGTCAACCACGGACCACTGCACCACGTTATTTATTATGGACGTGGTTTCTTTGGCGTCGTTGATGGTCAGCAAGGAAACCATGCTAGCTTGACGTCGGCGGAGACCGTCAACGGCGGCCGCCGACGGCTCCTGCGCAACCGTACCTTTAGCTGCAAACATTTAGGTTTGTGTGCGATATTTTGGATTGTTTAAACTAGGGGTCATTATGACCACAGGTCTGTGTTGGCGTTACCGTTGCACGTCTGTGGTTACTGGCTAAGATTGGACATTTAAAATTAATGTTATGTTTTGTAATTATTGATGATCATTTGTGTTGACGGAGGTAAAGGCAGATTATTGAGCGAAAATGTTTTCGTGAAATTATGGCCATTGTCAGTGCTGAAAATAAATAATTAAACAAGTTATGAAAGGCGTCCATCTAACTTGTATTTTTTTAGGTTGGTTCGACTTTTACTAAATAACATGTAAAACGGGCTTTAAGGTGAATCCTCGAACAAGAAAGAATTCGGAAAATCTGACGGAAAACCTCGCTCTTTTTCTGTAAAAATATTATGTAAGTTAAAAGTATGTTGCAATATCAAATTTGGGAGCATTTTTTTGTGATGGAAAGACGAAGTTTTTACGGTTTTATTGAAATTGAATTGCATTTTTTAGTTAGTTTTTGAGGTGTACGTTTTAGTCGACAAGAATTTTCAAATTTGTCAAAAGTTTATAATGGCTGTATATAACGTTCGCGAAAGGAAACTTACTACAATTTTCCTGATGAAACTGTAGAATGGAGACGAAGTGAAAAAAGAAAAAAGAGGAGGTGATAGACGAGCTTCTAAGTTTGTATAAAACTAATTAGATGCGTAGTAGTAGACTAGTCAATTAAATATTTCATCCAGATATTTGATGAAAATGGGATTCGACAGACCTGCTATTGTGTAAGAACACAAACCAAAATAGGTTTATCTCAAAGCTCTTCTCAGAATCCCAATCTCATTTCTTCCGTAAACGGATAAATCGCATTAAACCTTGTACGAACTTTAACTTACCTGCATCTGCACGAATTATTCTCATTGCGACAGAAGTGCGTCTTGAAATAACCACAAAGGTCAATTACTTCACAAAAATAGCCTACAGAAACGTGCACGCTCTTTTTCCCGTCGTGAGGTGAACAACGTGAGACAGCTCAAACCCCGTTTTTGTCCTTAATTTCGTATTTAACAAAACACCGCTTCCACTTACGTCTGATAACATTCCGTATCGCAAACAATCAAATGTTTCTACATTCTAACACGCAGTTTTCACATCTTACAATTTAAATAAAGAAATTTACACGAATGAAAAGAAATTATGCAATTATAAACAATTCTCAAATGGAAAAATAGACACTTAAATAACAAATTCCATTGAAATTAAACCAATTCTGTGCTTATTCGTAATGAAATCCTACAGATTTAAATTAAACTAAAGCATTCGCATATACAGGATGACTCCTTATTATCTTATTATGTTATCCTAAATAACGTCCGCCTGGCCTTGTTTCCACAACAATACATTCATTTCAGCATCACCGTCAACTTTATTTGTACTTGTAATACGTCAACATGTCGTTCCATGCATTCATCAAATTGATGGTCACATTCATTACTACTTACATGTCAGTTCAGCATAGGTCTGATGATGAAATATATCTCGAAATCAATAAGCTCCAGAAAATACAAAAATCTAATTACTTGGACTATTGATTTAATTTACATATACACTGTGTTCAAGATAACGATGTCTATCATGAGGGTCTCCAAAACCCAAGATACGACGAAGGTCACATTGGGGAAAAGTTGCGCAATTAACCAGTTATTATCATGGTTTAAAGAAAACCAGAACATTCCGATTACTTCCCAAGATATGCGAAAAAAACCGAAATTGTCGACTTGGTTTTTATTTTTTCTGGTGTTATTTGAAAAGATATAAAAAAATATATAACACTTTCTCAGTGCCCCTTTTTGCGCTCTACAAGACACCGTTGAGAGATTTTCAATACAACGTTTCGTTTCGGAGAAATGATCATCAACTTTATTTTTTTATGTTCGGTAAAAAAGTACACACTGAATTGAGAAGCATTGTTATTACGAATCTAACGATACACGCACACACAAAAAAACAAAAGTTGGAAACTGTTGTTTTCAACGGGACGGTGCACCCGCGCACAATGCCCTAATCGTGCGAAAACACCTATCGGACAAATTTCCTGGAAAATAGGAAGTTTGTCCGATATGTATTTTCAAACAATTAGGGAGTTGTGCGCAGAAGCACCATCCTGTTGAAACCAACAGAGTTGCCAACTTTTGTTATTCGTTAAATTGTGTGTGCTACATGGTTGTATTCGTAATAACAAGTGCTACTTTTGCAGTATGTTTTTTTATGCGGGCCATATAAAAAAACCAAAGTTGATATTGATTTCTCCTCAACTATTTGTTATTTTAACACATTTTTTCTGGAAGAATGGAGTGACCAAATAATAAAGTTATTAAATGTGTATAAGAAATATGAGGTATACTTTGGGACATTAGAAAAGAAGACCACATGAAGAAGATAAAACGGGACAATGCGTTCGAACAACTATTAAATCTCATCAAATTCTTATAAGCATCTGGATCTTCTGTTGCAATCTCTTTTATTAATAGGGCCCCCCAGAGCATCCCTATGTTTCATCCATTCTCTTACCCATATTCGTTTTCTTTTGTTTCTCTTCGAATTGACATCGGTGATTATTGCGGTCATACTTTAGCAATAGCAATACTAACGACTTTAACTATCACCAGTACGAACCACATCACTTGGAGAGATTTTGTTGTTACTACTTGAACAAGCAAATTAGCAAGCTTGTAAATAGAAATTCGGTAGCAAGTTTACGGGCAGAAAGTACTGTCACGCCAGTAAACTTTCCAAATGTAAATGAGGCTATAGGGAAATAAAATGGGAAAATACAATTTCGGCAATTCCTGCTCCCCATTTTAACCTAAATAAAAACACCCTCGGATAGATAATTAAAATCTTTATTAGATCTCACCAAGAAAGCGTGCCTAAGCCCTTTTTTTTAAAGTAACGGGCCTTCAAAAATGAGTTGCTGTCGAATCGCCTTTGGAAGTTCAAGTTAAGTACGATTTCCCGTGTAAACAAAAATTCCAAAGGCGACTCGACAGCGAATCATTTTTGTCCGCATAGTATAAAAGTTAAATAAATAAATCCAAAAGTAAAAAATTGGTTGGCCATGATTTAAATCTTCTGAAATGAATGAACTGAAAATATTAATCATACTAGAACTAGACTTACACACTAAATTATCACCGACAGTTAAATTGTCTAGCCTAGTGTAGCATTCATATACGGAATTGTACTCAACTTTGTAGATTGAAATCCTACAAAGTTATAATTTACAATATATTGAGTTTGATTCCCGGAAATCGGATACGCGAGTTTCCGTCAGAAGGTTGATTGCATTTATTTCATCTTCTTCTAGTGCAACGGATTCATTTAATGCACATTGACTGCTAATCTTAGTTCCCTGCTAGGTTCCCTGTCTGGTAGAGAAGTAAAATAAATGATGTGCAGAAGTTGAAATATGGTGTAGTACGAGTATCATACTGTTAATTGTGTTACAAGCCCAGTTTCTGAGATTTGTTACCATTCGCTAAATTTTTTTTTGTGATTCTAAATTATATTTGAAATTCGCCTGTATTTTCCTACTTTTTGATTTTCCCCCAAATTTTGTCCTTGATGGTGTATTCGTATTTTAATTTTATTTCTGGGGACCGTTTCAATGATCATCATCGTTGCATGAGGTACAGAAAAGTTTTTGAGATTTTCGATTTTCCCATAATTAGGATTCAGCCTCTTTTTGAGATCGACAAAAGCTCCAAGAAATTTATAGTTTGCGAGCCGCGCATATTTTTGGGATTTATTTAGAACTCAAATTACAAGCCGTTTAATTTTTCCAAGATTATAATAACAATCTTCCGGTGTGTGCTTTTGCTTCATTGTCCGTAAGTACCCCCTTATTTTGTTCATACATTCTGTATATTCTCTAGAATGTAAGTCCTGTAACTTGTCGTACACCGATTGACTTTATTTAGGCCTCCAACACCTTGTAAGTATTTTTTTGGTTAGTTTGCCGTATTTCGTATAATTATTTTTCGTTCCTTTTTTAGGGCCTTTTTATTTTTCTGAACCGGTGTCTATATTTCTACTAATTTTCGACGTAAGCAATCGCTGGACGACCAATATCAACCAGCTGTTAGCATCGTAACCTAGTCTCTCCGTAAGCAGCCGCAGCCGTGGTTAGAGCTATTAGTTCCTTTTGTTTTTAGGTTTATTTTGTCCCCTATTATTTCGTGTCCTTGACCACGTTACAAATTTAAGGGCGTTGTTTATTCTTTGTTATACTACGTGAACTTAATCTACGTGTCCGGTCTTCCACACAATAGGTAGTAACATTACAAGCTACCTTTTAATAAAAAAATATTCTTTTTAATTCGTATTTTATCAAATTCTAGATAATTGCAGGAGTACAAAAAACCACCCAAGACTAAAGTGCAATTAAAGCACGGTGTAAAATAGATAGACCGTAGATAAAACCACTAACTGAAATGCATATAAAAGTTAAATAATTTTTTCCTACGACTTTCATTGAAAATGACATATGTCGTACAATTATGTTTACTTGAAAATTGACAATTTCGCTCACTTATGGCAAAATGTAACGGAAAACAAAACGCACCCGTGTGATTTGCTTTCTCATAAGATCTACCATGTATTAGAAAGCAAATCGCATGTTACGTTTTGCTTTCGTAGTAGTCTAATCTTCTTGTAATATCAACGTAGTAGGCGTACGTCAAACTCTAAAATTGCGATTAGTTTATTCTTGAGTTTATTCCCTTGTGCTATGCGTTTAATTCCTTACTTAATTTTAATGGCGGAAAGTGATTCTTCCATGGATGCAGAGTGTACGCCACCCAACATTAGGGAAGAGGCAAAATCTACTACACTCGAATTACTACCAACTCAATTGCGGCTGAGGTATGAAAAGTAGCGTACGTCTAATAATATTAGTAAATTTCTTGCAGAAGCTCCAGACGACAAGTACCTCTTTGCTATGGTAATTATAACAATAGTTCGTTAAAGAGAAATTGAATCTATTTCGTAATTTTACAGTTTAGTAGTTGGTTCGAAATAAAATAACTTTTATTTCATTATGCAAGCAGATTTTTGGTTGTATGGAGAGTCGTAGGAAAAATAGTGTACATGACTCGTTTGAAAGCCAGTTTTCACACTTGTGTGATTGCCACACTCGGCTTCGCCTCGTATGGCAAACTTCACATCTCGTGTGAAAAGTATCGCTTTCAACACTCGTTACGTAATATACTATTTCCTACGACATTCATTGAAAATGACATATGTCGTACAATTATGTTTAATTGAAAATTGACAATTTCGCTCACTTATGGCAAAATGTAACGGAAAACAAAACGCACCCGTGTGATTTGCTTTCTCATAAGATCTACCATGTATTAGAAAGCAAATCGCATGTTACGTTTTGCTTTCGTAGTAGTCTAATCTTCTTGTAATATCAACGTAGTAGGCGTACGTCAAACTCTAAAATTGCGATTAGTTTATTCTTGAGTTTATTCCCTTTAGTCCAGGGAATAGAGGGTTTTAACTTGCAAAATGAGAAGTAGCTCCAATTTCTTTTGCATGTCATAGACAGTCATCTGGTGGTTAAGAATCTAAGTTTTCGACCTCCCAACCCTTGTGCTTCACCCGTACCACCTCCAAAACCCCTAAAATTTGGTAGATTTCTTAGTTTTTCAATTATATCTTTTTAATGATTCACTTTAGAAAAAAAAATTGTTATCAGAAATTATAGACCATAAAATTCTACACAACTTTGATATACACTACTTTCTTGTGAAATATTTATTAAAAAAGATATAGACCTTGAGAGTTGGTTATATTTTTAAGAATTCTGAAATTTCTATGTAGATGTTTTAACCAAATTTCATACTTTATCTCTATAATTAAGAGTTTTATGAGAAAATATCTTGAATTTATCGTGGTATAAATCCCTCTACCCTGCACCTAAATCCCTCTACCCTGCACCCTTACCAAAGGGGATGCATAATAATGAAACTTGCAACCCTTGCTAGTGAGGATATTTGAATCACTGTGAGATTGTAGCGCTTTCTAATATACTTTTGAAATTAAAAAATTATCTCACTTCAGTTCAGTTTCACCCCCTCCCCTCGCGCGGTAGGAATAGATATTTAAACGCTCTTGTGGCGATTGTGAAGTTAGTCAGAGAGTACAACGCTTATTATATATGTTTTCTATTCCTCTTTAAATATCTATTCCTACCGCGGTTGGGGGGAGGGGCGGGGGGATGAAGGATTTGAAGGATGAAGCTGAACTGAAGTGAGATAATTTTTTTGTTTCAAACGTATATTAGAAAACCCTACAATCTCACAGTGATTCAAATATCCCCACTAGCAAGGGTTGAAAGTTGAATTATTATGCATCCCCTTTGGTAAGGTGTAGCGCAGGGGGATTTATACCACGATAAGTTCAAGATATTTTCTCATAAAACTCTTAATTATAGAGATAAAGTATAAAATTTGGTTAAAACATCTACATACAAATTTTAGAATTCTTAAAAATATAAGCAACTCTGAAGCTCTATATCGTGTTTTAATAAACATTTCACAAAAAGTAGTGTATATCAAAGTTGTGTAGAATTTTATAGTCTACAATTTCTGATAACAATATTTTTTTGTAAAATGAATCTATAAAAAGATATGATTGAAAAACTAAAAAACCAACCAAATTTCTTTGGTTTTAAGGGTGGTACGGGAGGAAGCACAAGGGGTGGGAGGTCGAAAACTTGGATTCTTAACCACCAGATATTCTTTCATGACATGCAAAAAAAATTGGAACTACTTCTCGTTTTGCAGGAAATGGTCCATTTTCAGTCTCTATTTCCTGAACTACTTGTGCTACGCATTTAATTTCTTACTTACGGAAAGTGTCTTCCATGGATGTAGAGTGTACTCCACCCAATATCAGGGAAGAGGCAAAATCCACTACACTCGAATTACTACCACCTAAATTGCGGCTGAGGTATGAAAAGTAGCGTAGTAGTAGTAAATTTCTTGCAGAAGCTCCAAACGACAAGTACCTCTTTGCTATGGTAATTATAACAATAGTTCGTTAAAGAGAAATTGAATCTATTTCGTATTTTTAGTAGTTGGTTCGAAATAAAATAACTTTTGTTTCATTACGCAAGTAGATTTTTGGTTGTATGGAGAATCCTAGGAAAAATAGTGTACATGACTCGTTTGAAAGCCACTTTTCCCACTCGGCTTCGCCTCGTATGGCAAACTTCACATCTTGTGAAAAGTATCGCTTTCAACACTCGTTACGTAATATACTATTGCAACACAGTTATAGCAACACCTAATACTGATACATTCTTCAATAATACGAGTAATTAATTAGTCTTGTTATAAAAAGTTTGCTAATTTAAATAAAGTAATGAATTTTTATTTTGAAAGAAAAAAAGTACAAAAATGTTTAATTTAGGCGTATAGTTATTTCAATATTAAAAAATATCTAAACTAAATTTTACTTTATTCTTGGCTCTTTTGCTAAAGAATTACGTTGGCATGCGTACGAAATGAGGCTGCAAGGGCATTATATACGTCTAAAATTTATTACGGGGTAAAGCGTCTGTCTAGCCCAATTTCGCTTTTTTACATTCTGATATATTCGTATGAGGATTACACAGTTTTGGATAAATCAAGTTTAAGAACACGTCATGTGTTTTCTGGGAAGAGTAAAGGAACACATGCTGCAACAATTTGAATTTAGATTTAATTTTACTGCCATGTTACTTTCAAATTTAATATAACCATAGTCTGTAATTTTGTAGAAGCATAGTAATTAATACAAAGAGGCACAAACTGAAACAAACAACATAAAACCGCCAGTACGGGAATGCGGAATTGGCTTAGATTCCAGTGGCGCACATAGCGGCTTTATGGTTCAGTGGTAGAGCGCTAGGCTATAAATCCGGAGGTCGGGTGTTCGAACCTGGGTTGAGGTGAATTTTTCATCTGTGGTAGAGATGGGAATTACCTTAGACCAGTTTCGAGCATTCTGCCGGCTACTCCGAATTAGGTTTTCCTGCAGTTTTCCTAATTCCTAAGGTAAATACCGGAGTAGTATAGAACAACGTAAGACCTTCTGCAGAGGCACCTCAAGCCTGTTGAGGGCTCAGAACAAGAGAGGAATAATAAATAAAATACTTAAGGCTTCCGAAATACTTGTTGGTAAACGTTCTTGAAAGCATCATGGCGGATTTTCGTCCAGTAAAACGGTTCAAAGTCAGTACATTGTTAGCTAATGAAAAAAATTACATTAAATATTTATTATTAATATTTATGCATTCACTCTGTAATGTAATTAAAAAAATTCCTGCATTTCAAGCAGAATGCGTATTGGAAATCAGCAGAACTCCAGTGCTGAAAACATTTCAAGAAATAAATTATTTGTGGGACCGACGACAATTAATGTTAATGGACTCTAAAATGGTCCCTTGGAGAACATAGCATCTTCGAAAAATTAAACAGTACAGAAAACGAAGGAATAAAACATAAACAATATATAAAACAATATCCACGGCGATGGGAAACAGCGAAATAGGATACAAAAGAGCTAAGCTAGTTGCACAAGGCGTGCAGAGCAAGAGGGTATCGCAGAACATTTGAAAAGGCAAGGTTACCCTGTGACGAAAGAATCGTGTTACTCGTATGAGTGGCAAACAAGTTAAAAACGTGGTCACTAGCGACCGACGAAAGCGCATTTTCCCCGCACAGAATCGGTAATAACTCACGAAGGGGTTAGCCACTCCTTCGTGAGTTATTAGCCATCCAACAAATCTATTATCGTTCTGATCTCGAGGCTGCTAAGAAAACCGGAAAGCTCCGATTTCCAAAAATTAGATATCTCCGTATACAACAAGTTATAAAATATACCTCACTACTGAGCAAATGCAGCTACATACTGACCTGCAGAGCTGCCTAAGAGAGTCAATCATCAGTAAGTGGCAAAATGCTTGGAGCTTTTCCAACACCAAGGTATCCGAAATTCAGCCTACAATAATGACCACTAATCTACCCTCAATGAATAGGAAAAATACAGTCATAATTCGAAGGTTGAGGATTGGTCACACAAGGAAAACCCATGGATATCTTTTTGAAAATCAAGACCCTCCATATTGTGAATGCAACGAGCCTTTGTCCGTGAACCACTTCCTCTCACAGTGTCCACTGCAATTGGAAATCCGAAGCAAATACCATATTGGAATGGACCTTAAAAAAGACCTCTCATTACCGAAAAGTATTATAAACGTACTAAACTTTCTAAGAGATACAAACTTGTACAATTTATATAATAGTCTAATAAGCGAAATATTATTAGAATACGTGCATTGTAAGTAAAGGTACTTGTAGACGTGCCAATGGCCACTAGTAATCGAGGCACACAAATTAAAAAAAAAAAAAAAAAATATACCTACACGTCTTTTATTTTGATAGAGCCGATCCGAAAACTTACTGATATATAAATATCATCTTACTTTTATTAAATAAGTGCCATATTAGATTTGATTTGAAAGGTGAAAGGTTTTTAAAAAAACAAATTGATCACTTTTACCTTTTAGTCAAATAAGTTTAATACATTGTTTTAATTGCATTAACAATTTTACACAGTAAAAAATATTTTGTCATATGGCCATTAGCCACAACTTATAGAAATTGTTAATTATTTGAATGGCATATTGTAGAAATATTGTTGTTAAGTAAGCATTACATGACTACGTGTAGTGTCATTTATGAATTTTGGTGCTTTGACATTTTTGGTCACATCTCACGTAACATTTATAGCACGATTCTCTTTCAAGTGTATGTAAGTTAACCAATAAACATTGTAAAAACGTAAATGAGATAAGAACAAATTACCGAAAAGTTATTGGTAATGTGTGTTTATAGAAATGTGTGTTGACAAAAAGTTATTGCAACTTGCCACTTCAAGTTGCCATTTTGCCATTAAGAAGTGCTACTTTTACATCAACTGCGATTGAAATGTTCTATCACACATTGTCGATTGTACAATGAAAAACTGCCACACTTTCTGCTAGAGTTGACAACATTCGTATTATATATCACTATTGTGCATTATACTTTTATTAATATAACTCTCTAACTTGTTAAATTGCCACTGGGATAATGGTGACATAGCATTCGCTGTAGAAAAATGAAACAATCTTCAGTTCTTTATATAAATGGTTCGTATTCGTATATACAACATTCAATCGCACAGATTTGACTTAAAAAGTGTAGTGTAGTGTATTACATGTGCAAATAAAAAAATGGTAAGTTGTATATTGATTTATAGAATGTGTAATGTATTAAATAAAATAAGTTATCTTTGTAATAACAATGTTAAATGTTAATGTAAGTACTAAGCGTCGTAATGTAACGGAGCTTCACGTAAGTAAATGGAATTGGCAATATACTGCTGAATAAATTTCAATATTATTTGTAACATACAGAATGATCACATCACGTTCACGGTTTTCAACTATTAAGTTAACTGAATTGAGTAGGTACCTTAGTCCAATACTGCATACTATCAATCGAGACTAGAGTATAAAATATTATTCAACTTTACATTTTCTTTTTAAATATTTTTCAATCCATGTGTAAACAAAAATGATATTCATGGGTATGTGTTTGGGTAACAATCATTGATATTGACATAGTGGACTATGATATTCTGTCGAATTGATCTAGGAGACTATGCTCCAAAAATTTGCATAGGTATACGGTTGTTCAGATTAAATTTTCAATTGTGCGAAATTTCTATGACATTTCTCGTGAACTGTTAGTTAGTGGTAAGAAGCTTAAAAATGAAAATTACTCGTAAAAATTGTACTTATATATGCTTATATACCTAGACAAATTTTAAAAATGTTTCTTCGTTGGTACTTCATATAGATTTAATTACAAGCCAACCTTCTATATCAAGTACTAGCCTGTCCAATATTATCCACATATATTTTTTTGTTCTATGTTTATTATTTACTGCTAAATCAATGTTTTTCCACCAAAGTTATACTATTTGGTAATATTACGTTTTTAGACTTCTCCACACCCCTCTACATCAGGCGTTCAGGATACAACTACTAATATTCCTACTCAATATTTTGTACGTATGAAATACAAAAATCGCATGGTGACTCTATCTTCTAACTCATATGACACCATAGCTCTTGAAGGTTAGTACCTATGATTATTTTTTAGTCCGCGCGTGTTATTTCTGACATTTCTGAATTTTACATTTATAACATGTTTAGATGTGCATTTTAGAAAACATTCTTTGTAGAATTAAAACTTGGAATACTTTTAAAATTTTTTTAGTTTGTATGCGCTATAATTTCACTTTTTTAAAATATTTTTTATGATTACGTCTTACAAAACAAATCCGTCACTTTACAATAATTGTAGTAGTAGTAAGCACTAATGTAGCACGAACGAGTATACTTTCTTAGGATTAAGATAATTTTTTGTAAGTCATTTGGTTTATTTTAAATAGCCTTAGATATTCTTCAAATTTATTGTACGTACATGTGTTTTTTTGTTAAGCATTTTTTTAAATAGCTAAAATAGATAATAAAAATGATGTGTTTATTTGGACTTTGTTATTTTATGGTAATTTCTTCAGTGGATAACAAATTCACCAAATTGTATTGTTTATCGAATATATGCAATATATAATTTGATGTGGATTTAATTGGAACATAATTATTTTAAAAAGATACACTTTTTCATTAGATATAATAGTAGGTATAACAAAGGGGTCAAAATTTCAATTTGGTTAAACAAAGACTAATTCGTTTTGCAAATAATCACAATTAACCGAAAATTAATTAAATTGTCATAACTATTCAAATACATGTAATTGAAAATTCATTAGCAAATAATGTGCAAAACGTGCAATTTGACAATGTTTATAGTGGCAAGCAACAAATACCAAAATGCCATCATAACAAATCAATTTAGTGAATTGACACTATTATTCTGTCACAATAACATATTGGTTTAGTCATCCTTACTGTTCCTTGGTGGAAAAATTCTACTTCGTATTAGGCATAATATGAATTTTATAATGTCTATGTAACAACAACGTGATAGGGCACTTCCATCCTTTGTTCGGTAATGCAACAATTCAATACTGTTACAGTGAATTTTCATACGCAGTAATATAGCAATAACTAGAGCGTTATTCAAATAAAATAATGTGGTAAATTACTACTATATATGGGTACAGTTCCACCTTCGTTTTGTAATACTTACCTTTAATGGTTGGCGTATTGCCACTCCAATTTATATATTTCACCATTTCATAAAGCTTCTAATAACACAAATAAGTAGAGTGCATTCAATATTTTTTTGCAATTGCTGTCATAAGCTTATGTTAAAATAACTTTTTATTTGCAGTGATATTACAAAGAGTATTTGTAAAATTAACATTTCATTTATTTCAACTTTACCTAAAGTAAACCACTTAAATTAGTGCCAAATTTGCAAAGAAATAATGGAGACCTGTGGGAACAACTTTTTTTTTCTAATTTGCCACTTAATTTCTTACTGTGTAGTAATTGCCCTTAATTAATTAATTAATTATTTTGTTCAATCTTCTCCACATTCAAAAATTACTCCAGTTAATTAGTCATTCTTTATCAAATTAATGATTTCCAATGTTGCCATTCTCCAATAACTCCAATAACGATAATCTTAACTGAATTTAATTGTGTTAGAGTGAGTAAGTGAAAACAACTATTTTGCCACTTCAATTTAGGAGAGCTATAGTTTAATTTTAATTCTGTGTCTTAAGAGTCTTTAAGATCGATTGACAATTGATAAAACCTCTTCCATTAGTTTACTTTTCTCTGAGTAACTTTTGCCCATTCGTATTAATTTCAGACGTCGCGTCGCAAGCTTTGCAAGAAACGGACAACTCTCAGTACCACAAAGTTCCAGTATAACATTTCCGAATGAATGGTTATCAAAAGTTCGATTGTGGGGTGGATCGTTGCAATCACTTGTCTTTCCAAAAGGATCTTAAAAATAAATTTGTTTAAAGAATGTAATTTCATTTCTAAAACAGAAGTACCATTTCTTATACACTTAAAAATTAAATAAATACGTTCCCTTTGAGTTTTACAGAACAGAAACGTTAAAAGGATGTAAGCAAATAAAGCGTCGACGTTAAATAACTTCCAAGAAATTGCAGATGGAGCCCGCAGAACTTCGGCGTAATATACTTATTCCGAATAGAGCAAAAGAGAAATGAACCACTTCGCCCCTCAATGTAAACAATTAGGTGAAAAATAATAACGTACCATTGTCTAAAATGACTGTTATCTCACTATAATCTGAGATGGAAATTTAGTCAATTATTGTAGAACAAAATAATGTTAAATGAAAATATTTGCTCGCCATTCAACAGAAATTTGGGATAAGAGACAAGGAATAAGTGTATATTATCTGCTATTTTCTTCAATAATGTAATAGGTACATAATTGAAAAATGAAAATCACCAAATACCCAAAATATAGGAGTACTAAAATAAGCCGTTGCCAGGGTTTTTACGCGCCGGTAATTTCTCTTATAAGTAATAGATCTCTATAAACAATTTCGAACTGATTATCGTGCACTGAAACTCCGCAATAGAGGGTTGCTGTAGTTTCAAGCTCACTCAACTACAGTAATTATTCACTTGACTTCACTGAGAGTTGTATAACTCTAAATCCTGGGAGCACGGAATGATATTTTTTATATTATGAAAGGGCTTTTTTGCCAATTAGTAATCTACATAGATATACCTGTAAGATCCTTTTTCTGAACTCACGTAACGTGTATTACAGCCGTAAAGAAAGCCCTTTTCTGCGATGAGCCACACCAAATTTAGTATAAATTTTCTATGCATTCTAAATGCTTATTAAATAGAACAATCATTTTTTGCCCTATTGAGAATTTGAACACGGTTTTCACGCGTGACCTATTAAACTTTATACGTACTGGTAAGAAGTAATTTTTTTCTTGCGTACGAATGGTATTCATCGTAAGTTGTATCACTCGTATCGCAACTTAGTGAAAATGCTAAATTTGTTACTGTAAAACAACGTAGATACATAAAGTTGAACTAAGAGCATATACTAAAGGTAAAGAGAGTTAACCCCAAGGATGCTATATTTAACTTATTATGATCACGTGTTGCTTTTTTGTGTATTTTCTTTCTCTTTCCTGGAGTATCCACATGGTCCATGTAGCTATCTTTAACTTTATAAATTGTTCCTGGCTCATTTCTTACACTGTCTATAGTATTTGACTACTAGTTGCTTTCCTCTTTTCCCTTGCTATGTTCTTTATCTTTTATTTTTTTTGTTTCGAACACTGCCTTCTAATTCTATCACTGTGTGTTTTGGATTTTATTTTCACCACTTCCTTTGTTTGTGTTAAGCGTTTGACACCATTTGGCCTGCCAAATCCTACTGCACTATGAGTGATTCACCTCTAAACGCTCTCTAAATAACACATTTTAACAAAATCAGCATTCTGAACACATATTCCATTTCTATCTTAATATTGCTGTATGCAATTGCAAACGGTTACTAGGCCACCCACAAATAAAATTAACATTTTTACAATCCTGGGTTGTAACTTGAGCTCAATATAATACGAAACTGTTCTTTTACACAAAACACAAATTTATTCGATAATTGGCGCCAGAAAGAGTGGCAACAAAACCTATACACAAAGGACCACGCACATGCGATCGATTGAAATAATTAAATAAAGTCCTAATTACCTTCTGGGTACTGCAAACTGCACGCTCACATTCATCGTATGCAACATTAGCAAGGGGGCGACCCACCATATTCTTTATAAGTGACCGTCACCCACCCAACTAAGAGAACTTAATGATGGAGGAATCATGACCAGATGGCAAAAGTTTGCCCCCCTTCCTTGCTAACATCCCCCGTATCGAGAGTGAGGTGGCTTACCGGTAAGTGCGCGTGGGCCAAGGATGCTATATAATGTAGGATGCTCATACACCGAATTTTTTTGCCGCGTGTAGTGGCGTCACTTGCAGGCCTAGATCGCACACCGCATGCTCTGATTGGTGTTCCTGTGCACCACTTTCATTTGATCAAGATCATGAATTAAACTGATACTGATACCTGCATTATGGATTTAGATAGGAGGGTGGATTTTGTTCACACGTACTTAGGCCTCCCATTCGGATATATATATAGGAGTAATAAAACTAACTTTTTCCCACTTAAATAAGTAGTTCTTTTACTAAAGACAAATAATGAATGATCTAAAACACCTGTTAACACAACAAAAAACTTCTCCGTACTTCTTGCTTTGCTTAAAGGGGTAGTATACCCAAAATCAAAAAAATTGTAGAAGAAAATCTAAGAACAAAATTTCAAACCGGAGTTTTCTACGATGAGTAGTTTTCAAATTATTAACGATGAAAGTTTGAAAAACAGAACATGTGACGTCATCCCCACATCGCTTTCCTTTGAAAAAAACAAGAAAACCTTACTGAAGGATTATCCGAACATATATCCTCATATAAATTTGACTATTCAATTCATCTAACATTTGTCACATTTCAACCAGTGAAATGTCTCGATTTCAAATTGCTGCGCCAATGGGAACGAATTATAGTGATAATTGCACGTGTGGCATTTCAGCGATAATTTCACGTGTGGTATTTCAGCGACAATTCAATGCGATTATTCAATGACATTTGTCAAACTTCCACCAGTGAAATGACGCGAAATTTTGTCGTATTAACCGGAACATTCTTCTTAGTTTGTTAATCAATTTCGACAACCGACTTATCACCACATCTTTTAATTTAACCACTCATAACGAATTAGCTTGGAGCACACAAGTTCGAATAGAATCAATAGCAAAATGAAAAGCAACTTCCATAATTTATTTTGACGTTTATTGTTGTCATGGAAATACATTCGCGTGGGTAATTATGCTTAATTTTTCTTTTGATTCATTGAATAGTCCTCCGAATACCATTCGTAGTCGAAGTATTTGTAGATTATTTTTGAGCTGCTGCTCCACTCATGCTAGTTACGCTTTTTAATACCACTCGCGCAAGCGCTCGTGGTATTAATCAGCGTAACTAGCATTCGTGACAGCACCTCAAAAATATTCGACAATACTTCGACTACTTATGGTATTATATATGAATATTTGTACTAAATTTCTGTACCCAGCTGAGATTGGATACCTATGCTTTCAGTCAGCGGTATTGGTTCCATTTGATTCAGTTCTTCTGTTTGATGGTGGCATATGTTTGATGTTGAACTGGTTTCTCCACTACGAAGTTGATCGTTTACCCACAATAAGCAATCAGGCACAATTTTACTTTCTTAGATAAGTTGACTGACGTTTTGTAGCTTTATTAGGACCTTTGTTTCTTGTGAGATGTAAAGAAGGGATTGGAGTATTGTTAGCCTTCTCAAAACTTTATGCTGAGGCACAAGGTCCTTTTCTTCTTGTATCTTCCACAAAAAATTATCATCTTTAAAGTGGGCACTGCAAACGACGTGACTATCTATCATTCAGCGGTTTTTTCTACTTTTCCAGACTTTATTTCGACACGGCTCCTTCTTTTCTCGGGGAAAATTTGCAATGTAACATTGGCATTATTGTTGCAGCGGAAAACACAAAGTTAAGCATTTTTGAAAATAATGCAGATCACTGACTACCAGTCTCAAATTAACATGTCAAACGTCATCGAATCCATATATAATATTGCTATAGCGCGCCACCGACCGATTTGTCGGGATGACGTCACAACGACCGTTTTTTAAATTCGACACCTTGCCATTTAATAACGAAACGGCGTAGCGACTTGCGGTTTTCAACGTTATTCTTAGATATTTTTAATCTATCTTTAGACGAAAACATGAAATTTGGGTATACTGCCCCTTTAATATCTGCTTACTTCAAATGATTGACGGCGGCGTCTAGATCTTATGGCTATTAAAGGTGTTTTTAGAACCACTCAAAGAGCTTTTATGACAGCAGTTATACTTTCAGATTAGACACGGTTAAGATTACCTATGCATAAGGGTTTATTGACGAATAAATCACAGTTCGTTTATCGCTTCAAAACTAACCACCTATTACAATTCGAATTTGGAATAAAACACACATTGCAAAAACACGTCGAGTTTTATGGCTCGTTATCATAGTTTTAGCATTAACTTTCGCACCTACAGTTACCGCACATTAGAATCACAGTATGCACCCCATCGAGTTCGGCGTCATTTGGAAAGCTATAAAATTCCCTTTCCAATGAAACCAAGGAAAAAGTTTCCGAATTTTACACCTCTAACGTTTACATATTATACATTTAAATGTTATGAACCTGATGAGCATTTCATAGTAGTTCCAAACAATCCCATTGTTGTACGTTCCTAAGATTAGGTATTGATAAAACTTAAACCCTTTATTTCCCATGCGTTTTAGTTAAAATGATGAAGTAAAGTTACATAAGTAGTACATGCTATAACAAAACGCCATCATTAGGGGAAAATGTGCATAAGGTACGAGTATATAAATTAGTTTTTAAAGAACAATATTACCTTAACATGAAACGGTTATGGGAAATGGAGAAAGAAGAAAATTAAAATTGAAACTGAAATTGTGAGCGAAAGGATGGTGGTAATAACAAAGTTGGGAAGTATTTATGGAGAAATAGTTGTAACGCATTACGCATTATTATTATCTCGATGAACTACATCCTGCTTGTGCAAAATTATGGTTTGAGGTTACATTACATTACATACTAATTGACAATGAAGTATCTGGAAAATGGTAAATGGAAAAGGGCGAAGCGGCGTAAAATATAAAAACAAACGTAAAATCTGACGTGCAAAATAGTCGAAAGAAAGTGAAAAGTATTGTAGCTTACTTGCGCTAATGATTTTTCCCGATTTAACAATGTGTTGAAAATTGACAGGGTAACACATACCTTGTTTCTACAGAAGGCCGTGCCACCCACGACCCACCCGACCCTGGAATTTCCGGGAAGATTTCATTCTTTTTTTCTCCCACTTGAAAAAAGATTATATAAATTTAGTGGATTTTTAAATATTGTTTTGATAATTAACACGACTTCACTTAATTGGTATTTTCTGTTTGTTGCGATTAATTGAACATTGATGAGCGTTATTTAGAAACTGATTTAATTAGGAAAATGGATACGTACAGTGCAATTTACTTCGTGTAAGTGTTGAGGTTTTCAAGGTTCCTTCTGTTGGAACAGTAGCTTGAATAAAACCATAGACCAAGATAAAATGCAAAAGATATGAAGTGACACGCGTATGGGATAAAATCTGTCACCATATTGTTACCAGGGCAACTTTATTCTGGGTTGTACATCTCCAATATTTCCCCTTGAACCATTATAATACTTTCTGAATTGAAAACTATGAATCAATGCGTCTCAAACCCAGACCTTTTACACAATTTTGATGTTTGTTCCTGGCCAGACCCTTCATAAAAATATCTGCAGTCATGCTCTCCATTGATATGTGCTCTACCTTGCTTTGATTCCTGTCTGCAGTATCTCGCACGACATGGTAACTGATATCTATGTGCTTGGACTGTGCATGGAAACCTGGATTAGCAGCTCATTTCTGTGCACCACTATTGTTATTTTTTGTGGCGATGCTTTCCAGTCCAGGTCGACTCCCAGACATTTCAACAAATCTTCACGTGTAATGCCTCTGGTTGCATCGAATAACGCCATGTATTCAACTTCTGTCGAATAAAGTGCCCCTGATTGTTACTTTCTCGACTCCCACCGAAATGTTGCGCCACCGATTAGAGAAACGTACCCAGTATAAGGTTTTTAACAATTCATCTATAATTATAAGCCGTAGCCGTACTTATGTACATTTGGTAACGCTGCTAATTGAACAATCTTGACAAATAGCTATACAATTTACCTTCAAGATGCGATGTTTTTGAACTTACATATAAGTAAAATATCAAATATTTTACATTTTTAGATGCCTAGGTGTAAATCTAATTGCAACAGGAATAGCAGTAATCTCGTTTTCTATATTAGCATGGTGATTGATGAAGAATGAAAACAAGCGGTTTGAATCAAAGATATTCGTACAAAAAAATCCCATCTAAATATTCTGCTGTGTCGGGATAAATGCAAACGGGTGTGATTGCAAATTGCCAGAATGCATCAACCTATACAGTGGATCTGCGTAAGATAGGTACTAAACGTCCGTAATGCCATCGATCGAAGAAGAAAATAAAAAAGCTCTGAAATTGTTAGTTCGGAGTAATGTTTTTCTCGTATACTTAAAGACATTGAGACGTTCGGAATACTAAATTCTGCAGCTTAAATAGCTATTATGTCGTGAACTGTTAAACCCACTATTCGTAAAAGAATAATTAGAAGTAGACGAAGTCTCTTGGCCATTTGCGTAACGCTAGCGCAAAGGGATATCTTGCTTGCAATTTACATTCTTAATTCACATTAATATATACTTTTCTGGTCGAATTCAGGGCGCAACTTAAAAAAAATATTATGTCCTTGATCAGATTTATATACTAATCTATGCATATGCTTGCCGTGCGTGTCAATAAAGTAATAAGCAAAAAAGGCAATGAAATACTATACCTATTTTACAAAATCTTATAATGTAAAACCCTTCGTGCGAAGAATTTTAAACAGAACGAGTAGTACGGTTTTCCTTTTCCTTTCCAATGCTTTCAGAATACGAATTACGGCTAATGTGATCGTGATTTTAACGAAATTTTTATATGCAAATTAAAAAGTAAATACTCTTACTTACGATTCGATTACACATTTGCATACTATTTTTTCCCTTCTCTATTTTTTTAGTCATGCTTAAGACATAACAGAATGCCCGAAGCATTACCAAAAGGAAGTAAACACTTTCGCGGTAGACCTGCCATTCTACAAAATGCATCTAATTAACTTGATATTAAAAATGAAAGAAAATGCGTAGCAATAATAATTTCTCCTTATCAATATATTTAATTTTTTATTTATTTTTATCCCTCTCTTATCCTTCTCAACAGGTTTGCGCCCAATTACAGAGTAACCACCATAATGCTTTGTAGAGGTGCCCCTGCAGAAGGTCTCTTAACCCAGTACATTGTGGTATATGTTTTCGAGTTTATTTCGAAACATATGGTAGCTAGGTGGTACCATGTATCGTGCATGTTGTCAACCATTCTCAATTTTTACGTTCCACGTGCTTGCTCTCGGCGTGGTAGACCGTTATCAAAGTAGGATTGAACCCAAAACAGTAAAATGCTGCATTATAAAACTAATATACTGGACCGCTATATTAATGCGGTATCTTCTGATGTTTTCCATACCTCAGGAAGGCTTCCTGAATTAGTGTCCTGGCACACACTTCAGTCGTGGGTCAAGATGCGGCGAAATTACCTCAAATCTCTGTGAAGGCGAAGGAGTTTGAAGCAGTCCCGCAGGTTTCAAATTAGTGACCTTGTATCGCTGGCATTCGATACGTACGGATGCGTTCTCAGCAGGCATCTTCAGCCCGTTTATCATTTTTGCTAGTTGGGCAACTTCCAGCTGTCTCTCACCATATGTCTCCGCCTCAGTGCCCTTATATACTAGCATTTCTGGGCTACGTTTAGGAAATTGCAGCTAAACAGAGTTTTCTGGTTCAACAAGTCTGGTTAAATCAAAAATGTTGTGTGTATCCTCCGCTAGGGAACTCTTATTATAATGTAAAGTTTTATACAGGTCAATGCAAATAATTTCGGCGCAACATATCAACTTAACTAAATATCGGTGCACTGAAATAGACAACATGATGATGTGAAGTACCTATCTCTCCCCTCCCCCCCCCCCCGCTCGCCAACGTCCATCATGACATGTAAAAAGAAATCCTGGACGCAATTGTGCAGGAGCTGACCAGCTAAGCGAGTTTAACGGTGGCGCGGCGAAGTTAACGCTCACTCACAGGAGCGGAGATTGCTCGTAGAGTTAGTTACACGATGGAGGGTGGAGGACTGTGAAACGTTCATTTGTCCTAAATATATTACGTGGTCATTAGCTCAAGAAATTCAGAAGAATTTAAAAACTGCGACAACAATCGAGAGACACCACACAGTGGACGATGGTTGGTGAGAAAGTTAGACCACTCTAAAGTTAAAATCGTCATAGGATTAGCCAAGGTTTCTGTCGCCCCGGAGGAGTTAGACGCAGGAATGGCAACCATAGCGAACGCACCGGTGCCTAAAGCGAAAATACGAATGCGTAAGAACCCCACTTACTGGAACACTGATAAGAGCGAACAAGAGAGAGCGGTGGAGAGAGCTGTGTGCACAGCTTTATAAAGATCCGTGGGGTAGAGCCTACAAGCGATTCAAAAGAAAATCAGAGGGGAGCGTTAGAAAAGGTAACCCTAGGTGGAGTAATGCAGAGGACAAATAAAATATCAAAAAGGAGCATCCAAAAATATTCACCAAAGCTTTCGCTGAAGTTATAATCGCTGGCTGTGAAGCCGTAGAGCAAATGGAACTGTGGAACTGTGGCGGACCACGGGATGCAAAAAGAAGGGTGTTAGCCGCGGCTGCCGATATAATAGTGACGGTGTGGTGTGTTTTTCAAACAAATAGCCAGAAACTTAATTGATAAATTACAAAGAAAAACTTCGCCCATGGTGGCATCTGCATATCGCTCAGATACTACAAAATACCTTATGCCAGCCCCTCTCCGTTATGGACAAAAAATTAAATCAAGTGCATAAGGACACAGGTAAGTTATCCAAGAATGGCAATAACCGACAGTCTTGGACCAAAACTCTTAAAATCATGGGTTCTGAGAAAACATCATTTTAGTGAGTGGGAGCACACTCATCTCTTCATCATACTGCAGAGAGCGTGAATTTATAACTGTTAATTATTATTTATCGCTTACTTGTACTCATATAGGTACATACAGGTAAGTTTATTCTACCATTTATAACCCCAGCGCGAATTTCACTATTTATCACTTTGGCGCCGATGTTAGAACTGAGATGAAACACAATTCAAGATTTTCTAGAGAAGCCTCAAATCAGTGCGTCTGCCATATTTCATAGAAAAGATTAATCTCATCCGCTAATCCTTTATCGATTTGGTGGCGACTTTATAGCGCCTTGATATTGCTCTAGAATTCGCTACACTATGTTGTTACTGAAGATATAAAAGTTACTAAAGAAGATTGTCAACGAGTACCGTTTATCCGTTTACGTAGACTGCGTTAACCTCCTGCGATTATTTGTTCAAATCTTCCTCCAAATCCCATACATCCAGCCACCTGTTAGATTATGCTTCAAATTGCAGATACAACTAACATTTATAGTTGACGTTCTGTTTATTGTGCACAGTAGGCCCACTTTGGACGATTATTTTTCTTTACACAGCATACTCCTGATTCAGTTTCAAATCAATATACATTAACCGCAACGTCATCAAATTTTAACGTAAACCCCTTTCCATTTGCACGACCGAAATTACCACGAAACCCAGTGCTGTGAACTGTGATTGTACGAGATCGAAAAAGAATGAAATAATATGACACAGCAAAAGAGAAGTTATTTTCAAAGCGCAGTGTAATGGCCCTATATTATTCCGAAAAAGCAGCTGGTTAATTAAATTAGCCATCTGGAGGTTCTGGAACCCAACTAACAGCATATAGATTGTCGAAGTGGAAATTTTAATTCTCATAATTTTACCTACATCTTAAGAATATAGAAATATAACTCCTGATTATTAAGCACAAAGTGAGGTTCTTTGAGAAAATTAGATTTCCTCTAATGAAAGTTGTGAAGCGTATGTCTGACTCGGCAATAATTATTCTATAATTTTATACAAAATACGTGTACGTGATATTTAGTTGGAAATTAAAGAAGAATCTTATTTCCTCTGCTTTAATTCTAGCAACGCTTGTAACACAAAAGTTTTATCACGGGTGTTTTAGGGAGTAACTAAATTTGAGCAGAAGAAATTCGATTCATTTATGTTGTACTTCTACCAAGGGGAATACTAAATTTAAAATCACTCTCATCTCATAAATTGGACATGTTAAATCCAAAATTATAATAATTTTATCCAATCTGTGTATTATTTTTGGTACACCTCTACTATCATCATAATTTTTCATCCTGTACGGAGTCTTAAAAGACAGCACGGGTACAATCAGTGGCGTAGTAAGGGCCAACAACGCCTTAAGCCCTAACGGATTTTGCGCTCCATATCAGATACAAGATTTTTAGTAGTCAATAATAAATCAACTTTTACGAAATTATCAAGACAAAATAAAATAAATACTTTGACAAAGCGTACTCTAACGTACATTTAATTACGTGATTTATTTATTTACAATTAATTAATAACAAATTTATGACAATCTTGAAATGAATTGTGTTATAACAGTTAAAATATGATTTATCACTTAAATATACACAATTTATAACAAATTGGAACTGACTAAAACACAATTCGATTTGCTTATATAGCATACGCTCCTGTTTTTCGAACGTTTTTGAACACTTCCAAACGAGTATTAATTCTAGAATGTTCTCGAACAAAACACGTCATATTTCCCGGAGAGAATGCGTCACATTATTACCACCGTAAATACAAACATCCGCATATTCGTTTCTTATCGCCGATGACTAATCTTTTATGGCCCCTCGATGTCTATCGGGATCTAAAATATTCGTTACTTAAACTTTTGCCCTTTTAAAACAAATCGAGAAAAATTCTTGTACTCACACTTCAGACAGTATGTATATGTACCTACGTGTTTATACAGTGCGTCCCAGGTTGAATGCATAGGGAAACAGAGTTAGTGTATTTTTTCGCGAAGGATCGACGAAGCATTCGATATGTATTGGCGTTCAACGTACGTTATTGCGCTTGTCTGACGCTAAAAAGAGATTGGAGTAGTACGTTGTATGCTAATTTCAAAGGTATCATGGATCCTGCGCGAAAAAGTACATTGCTATTTTCCTATGTTGTGCGTTCTACCTGAGACACACTGTATAAACACGTACATAGTAATGCAGGGTTTCCGAGAAGGAGCTATAAGAAAAATCTGAAAATTTCGGGATGAAAAAAAGGAGAGATAACGGGTCATAAAAATTGCATTTTAGATAGTTTAGAACTTTCATACACTAGGGACTTTTGTTGGAGGGTAATAACCCCAAGAATTTTAAATTGCAACCCTAGTCCAGTTTGACCAGAAACGCATTCCCGATCTTACACCACTCGATTTTTTTCTTTTGGGGGTTTGCAAAAATTAGAGTGTATGAAACAAATCCAGAAACATAAATGATTCGAGGAAACCACCAATATCACTAGCGATCTGCTTCAAAGGATTCAAAATTCCAATTATGTTTTGAGAATCCTACAAAAACTGTAGTTATGTACACTGTGGTTCAGAGGTTTCAATTATCGTAGTGCTACTGCTGACTATCCGGCTCGCTTGAGGGATGCTTTCTCCATCTATGAGCATGCTAGACTGCTACGTATCTTGTCTCGCGCTCCTGTCTTACGATACGTTGATTTTTATGAGCATTTTTGATTTTTCAGATAATGTTTTTTGTTCACTCCTTTTTTGCGCCCCTAAAATTCCGGCGCTCTAAGCCCTGGCTTTGTCGGCTTATAGGTTAATACGCCTCCGCCACTTGGTACAATCCGTTATAAATAATGTGTGATTAATATATATTTATGCAGGAGAATCAACAAAACGATAAGGATGGAGTACGTGTTCAAAGCTGGAGGCAGAAATGTGGAATAAAGAAAATAAATAATAAATAAAATAAATAAATAATATAAAATAAAGAAACGTTCTTACATCGTCGACGTTACTAGGGGAACGTGCAAAATAGTGTTTTAGGAGATTTTTTAATTGGACCAGCTTTGATGAGAAGATATTGTAACTTAAATTTAATTACGTGGTTTTATTTATTTACAACTAACTTAACAATAAATTTATAAATGTCTTAGAATGGGAGCAGTGTTCATTCTCGATTCCCCATTAGCATCTTTTCGAAGCTGACCATTTGTTGATCGTTTTAGGTGCGCCACCTTGCGTATTCGTTGCGTTATCGGCACTCAAATATGCTATGTGCTGGGTATCAATTCTTTACTGTTGACATGTACATTTTACTAGTTAGTATCTGCAAGTAATTCTTGGTGCTATCACCACCGTTACCAAGATATGAATTGACCGTCGAAAAATTTCGATATATAACCTTTTTCTCCAACGACAGGAATAGTATATTGAAAGACAAGTGTTACAATGCGACCTATTGTAATACGACTATCTTGTGGCACGAGTGGCGACGCGAAGCGTAGCCACGAGTGTCCGCAAGATAGGAGTATTACAATAAAGCGTTGTAACACGCGTTTTTCATAGTATTTTTTCTATTTCGGTGCTTTAATTTAATTAAAAAAATCATTATCAGAAACTATAGGGAACATTAGAACTAACATGTTTTATGTTGGGAACACTTT
Source organism: Photinus pyralis (assembly GCF_008802855.1). Classification (NCBI taxonomy): domain Eukaryota; kingdom Metazoa; phylum Arthropoda; class Insecta; order Coleoptera; family Lampyridae; genus Photinus; species Photinus pyralis. The sequence continues at coordinate 26,955,259 of NW_022170510.1, forward strand.
TTAAGCCGTTAAGTTTTAGGTTGGCAGCGTAGTAAGACTGACATTTTGAAGTTCAAACATGGAAGTACCCAACGAAGTACCTACTTGTACTATCTAGTAACTGCCAACTTGAGAGATGAGTTACCAAAAAAAAACGACTATAATCACTGTCTTTGTACAACTGTTTTCGGCCGAAAACAGTTGTACAAAATCATCATTGTGACACCGAAATAGAAAAAATATTTTGTAACACCATTACATAGGCTGCCACCACCTCAGCGTCCAATGGACACACTGAAAAAGATACGTAGAAGGAGACCAAGAGTGATAAGATTTCAAATGTGAACAGTGCAAATGTGAAGTCACACAGGAGAAAAGAAGAGTAAAATACGAGCGTGAAAAAAATGTTACAGAGAGCTAGAAATTAAAGTAAAATAAATGAACTAAACCCAAAAACCAACTCCCCATAATTGATCAGAAAACAGCGTGTACAGTTTCGGAAAAAAAACTGTCACAAGGTTGTTTTGAGAACATACGGGATTAGAACTGAAATTTAGTAAATCTAGTTTGTTATGAAGTAAGACAAATTTGTGCGGAACTTAAAAAGTAGTCATTTAGAGTAAACGTTTAATACAGATACAAAAGTCCGTTATAAAAATGCTTGATCAGGGATTTTTAAGTCTAAAAAAATGTATGGAAAGTTACGCGTAGAAATTTGATCATATAAAGCAAACTTTATACATTCGATACTTAGCAACCATCAGAATTCTACACGAAAGACGAACTATAATGTTTCCAAGTAAAGCAGAATTTAATAATTGTTGTTGCCCTTCGGTATGCTTTCTAGTTTCTGTGAGGCTTCCTTTTCAAAGTATCATACCTAAAACAACAATTAACAATTTTGTGTCAAGCGAACCCTTTTGTTTTTATATAAGGATTCATTTTTTGGAAAGTTAAGTTATATTAATTAATTAGTCTCTCATTCTATACACCCTACCACAGCATAATATACAAAATGTGTGCCTAGGGATACTTTATGGGGCTTTACGGACCGAGAATCTCAATCGAGCCATTAATTAAAAATAATCTCGAACTGATGTATCAATCCTTTGATATACCTAAAAATTTATACAAAAACCAAATTTTATGGGTGGTAATCGATATTGGTAAATTAATTATTTTAGGCGTTGTTGCATTAATAATTAAAATGTCCTTCCGATTTTGAAATAAATAGCAATACAAAGTCAAAATTCATTTTGCTTTTCGACGTAATCCTCCCGACCAATGTTGCTCCAACCCTGCGATCCCCGCCTGACAGCTACTCAAAACAGTTGTGCACGTGCTCTCTTACTATGTCATTCGTTGAACATTTTTATCCAGTCAGATAAACTATTTTACGTTGGGAACAGGTGCTCTGATGGAGAGAAATCAGGCGAATAAGGAGGTGGGAAATCAATTGCAGCGTATCTGAGTGTGTCCGAAGGCGTTGCACTTAAAGCGAAGATGCCTACGGACAGTTGCCCGAAGTTACCACGGGGAGGTGTTAGCTTTCGGTAGTCCAAACAAATTCCAAACTGTCACTGTAAAACGTGTATATACCGCTCGCAGAGCAAACACTTTAGAACGCAGAAGGCAACCTCATCCGTTACAATATCGCCACTGCACGAACCGGTTCATAGACCGCTTTGTTATGACAATCTCTTTGAAGCAGATGGCCATTGGTCCTTATCAGGCGAGGGTGTAAGAAACTCTTACAACTGCATTTTTTTCGTCTTTAGCATTTTACAGGAAAACTATGCCAAAACCAATTTTCAGATGAAATGTTTTCAAAAAGTCTGAAAATCTTACTTAAAAAAAGACGTTCCACCCAAAAGAAATTATGACAAAATTTGAGAGTACAAAAGTATGGAAAAAACTGTAAAAAATATTCCCTTCTCCTTCCTCTGTTATAGGCCGATTTTTATGATTAAAGCAAACGATTTGTAATTTGAGTTGATTATCTTTGCTATCATTGGAAAACTATACCTACATTTCATCACTTTAAAAATGTATGGTTACCTAAGTTTTTTTAGGTTGGTTGCTTTTTTTTGTCAAATGTAAGAATGTTAATCAACTTTGAGATTTTGTTTTGGCGATTAGAGTGGCGGTAGAACAAAAGTTAATATTTTATGCTCTACAAAAGCTTCTTTTGATAAGTGTGTAGTTTTTCTGTAAATTGCAAAAAACTAAAAAATGTACCTTTAGGAGTGGCTCACCCACTTCTGCCAAAGAGGAGCGGATGGTTTCCCTTCTAAAAATCTTTGCTTTGGTCCAATATACAATTGTGCAAAGTGGCTTGCTTTAATAACCAAATGCCCTATAACTGCATGGTTGTGCGAGGACTAAGCAGCAACAGAACTAGTAGAGTGCTCGTTGCAAAGAAAGTCGTCTAGAAATGACTTCCGTGGGGGTTTTGGTGTCACAAGCTGAAATTCACAAAAAATGAAAGGTCATCATATACTGATTCTAAATGTCAAGGCCGTCCAAAATCGGTCCATGCATTAGGGCACAAAACGCGAAAAACGAGTTAAGCACATGTACGGAAAGACGAAAAAATAACGAATTTTTTGGTATATAAATCAAAATTTTCTTTGTACAGTGAAAGTAATAATAAATTATCAAACGTTTTCAATTACATTGGGTCTTACGGAAGAATTAAACTTCAAACGCGATTATCTCAGTTCGATATCCCTAAAAATTTGACAAATTTTGAGCAACTTTTGCGTTTACATCGTATTATTTAATAAACGGAAGCCTATATCAAAAAGTTTTACTCTTAAAAAAAGTTTCGCTTATCGTTTATCTTTACATTGCACTGAGAATTATAATTTTATGTGCAATAGTAACCAAAATATGTAATTAAAAGTAAAACAACGAACTTTTTACTCACTTACAAACGAAGCGCTTTCGCTCCGGTGAATACAATCCATCTCTACATTTCCCGTAGCTCCATTTCGCTCTTACTCATAGGTACGTTCTCGACACGGGTATACCAAAGCTTTGCCAATATAATTGATACAGATAATTATTAATTACATAAATCAATGAATGTGAAACTCAAAAAGAGACCAAACCATAATTTTAAGAAACATAAAAAAAATTGTAGATACAGAACATCGCCTTATACTTACAACCCCAGGTAACTTTTTAAATGTGTCATACTAAATGATATGCACTTAATAACAAAACAATAATACCCTAAACTAACACGTAGCAGTAATGTGATTTCTTTTCCTAGGTAAGTGCATTAAAAGAATGACAAATAGAAAAAATTTGATTCCATTTATTTACAACCTTTTCGTCACCTGAGCATTCAGAATCGCCGTGCTCTTAGATGTGATGTCAGTAGAATTTTGCACGATCTTTGGACCATGCTGGGGCATAACTTACCCTTTATACATTCAGTGAGAATTTAGAACAGTTAAATTGTTAGGAATTGGCCGCAATGTGATGAAAATGGGCAAAAGTTCGCTTTTTCTACTAATATAAGTACTATTCATTGTGGGGGGCAATTTTGGACAGGGTGCCATATTTTGATTTAAAAACACACCCTTAAACAGTGAGTATTCTGTTGGTGGCAACTTATGGCTAACTTTTGTCCATTTTCATCACATTGCGGCCAATTCCTAACAATTTAACTGTTCTAAATTCTCACTGAATGTATAAAGGGTAAGTTATGCCCCAGCATGGTCCAAAGATCGTGCAAAATTCTACTGACATCACATCTAAGAGCACGGCGATTCTGAATGCTCAGTTGACGAAAAGGTTGTAAATAAATGGAATCAAATTTTTTCTATTTGTCATTCTTTTAATGCACTTACCTAGGAAAAGAAATCACATTACTGCTACGTGTTAGTTTAGGGTATTATTGTTTTGTTATTAAGTGCATATCATTTAGTATGACACATTTAAAAAGTTACCTGGGGTTGTAAGTATAAGGCGATGTTCTGTATCTACAATTTTTTTTATGTTTCTTAAAATTATGGTTTGGTCTCTTTTTGAGTTTCACATTCATTGATTTATGTAATTAATAATTATCTGTATCAATTATATTGGCAAAGCTTTGGTATACCCGACCCGTGTCGAGAACGTACCTATGAGTAAGAGCGAAATGGAGCTACGGGAAATGTAGAGATGGATTGTATTCACCGGAGCGAAAGCGCTTCGTTTGTAAGTGAGTAAAAAGTTCGTTGTTTTACTTTTAATTACATATTTTGGTTACTATTGCACATAAAATTATAATTCTCAGTGCAATGTAAAGATAAACGATAAGCGAAACTTTTTTTAAGAGTAAAACTTTTTGATATAGGCTTCCGTTTATTAAATAATACGATGTAAACGCAAAAGTTGCTCAAAATTTGTCAAATTTTTAGGGATATCGAACTGAGATAATCGCGTTTGAAGTTTAATTCTTCCGTAAAACCCAATGTAATTGGAAACGTTTGATAATTTATTATTACTTTCACTGTACAAAGAAAATTTTGATTTATATACGAAAAAATTCGTTATTTTTTCTTCTTTCCGTACATGTGCTTAACTCGTTTTTCGCGTTTTGTGCCCTAATGCATGGACCGATTTTGGACGGCCTTGACATTTAGAATCAGTATATGATGACCTTTCATTTTTTGTGAATTTCAGCTTGTGACACCAAAACCCCCACGGAAGTCATAATTTCTGCCACGGAGCACTCTACTAGTACTTCCTTCTTTTCTGTTCTACTTATACTTCGCAGGTTGTGTAGTTAGGGCAAAGAAAAGCTACGCTGCGTGGGAGCACCAGGGCAAAACAATTTAGCACAAAAGCTATAGACACTGCTAAAATTTCATAAAGTTAATTTTGTCGATGAACTCTTCTATTTTGAATTTCATTATTTGCTGGTCTCTTATTTTAAATAATGAAATTCATAAAGTGAATATTATAGTCGGCCTTCAATAACTTTGTTACAAACATTGCTGTGGATTTAACAAAAGATATACCATTTAACGTCAGACCATTTTCCTCAAACGCTACCTAACTTATGTAGTTCATTTTTTCTTCATTCAGTTAATGTTGATGAAATTGACGACTTAATTAAGGGTTTAAATAACAACGATTCTGTTGGATATGACAACATTCCGTTATATTTAATTAAAGAAAATCGGGAATTGCTAAAGTACCCGTTAACTGAAATTATAAATTTTTCTTTTTCTAATGGAATCTTCCCAACACGTCTAAAAATTGCTAATATCATTCCTCTCCACAAAAAATGTAGTAAAGGAGAGTATTTCACTGCTGTCGGTCATATCAAAAATTTTGGAGAAGGCCATGAAAGCACGGCTACTACGCTATCTTCGAACTCATAACTTAATTGCAAATAATCAATACGGTTCCCAGCAAAATAAGAATACCTCAGTAGCGATTTGGAATTTTATGGAGAACATAGTTAAAGCTATGGCGGAAAAACAATTCGTTTTAGGCGTCTTTTGTGACCTTTCCAAGGCGTTTGATTGTGTTGACCATAATATCTTGCTAGAGAAACTTTCAAACTGCGGCATCAGAGGTATAGCTGCTTCGTGGTTTCAATCTTACCTATGCAATAGGGAACAGTTTACAAAAATCACCACATTATCAGAGAAAGGTATATTTAACGAAATGCACTCCGATAAAAATTTCATTCATACGACAAGGCAACGTGCAGGGTCTTATTTTATTTTTAATTTATATAAATAACTTTAATGACTTCCTTTCTAGACATAAATTTAACAATGTTTGCGGACGATACTTCCATTGCCTCTCAGGAGCATGATTATGCTGCAAATAAGGTGTCTGAAATACAAAAGTGGATGTACCGTCATCAACTAATCCTCAATTTCGACAAATGCTTTGCGATTTTGTTTAAAACTTCTAAAGCACAGCAGTTCGACTTCCATTTAAATGTTGGAAATCAGATAATTAAATCTGTGGGTAACACAAAATTCTTAGGTGTTACGATAGATGAAAATTTATCGTGGTCATCACATGTCACTAATTTATATTATCCAAAACTGTGGTCCGTTTACCAAATCAGGAAGATATGAGACAGTATAGGAGCAGCAACGGTGAAGATTGTATATTACTCTGCATTTGAAAGTTTGCTTGCATAGGTATGGGTTAGAATTTTGGGGAAATAGTGTTCATGCAAGCAGTTAGAACTTTGCTACATATATGCAAACGCGACACTTGCAGAGAAAGATTTAAATTGCTAAATATATTTTCCTTAACGAGCCTTTATGTCTATAAAATATCAAGGTCAGATACTCAATTAAGACTTCCAAAAGTACTTACACCTATCGCTTTTACAAAAGTGTCTTTCAGGCATCAAAATCTTCAATCATCTGCCTGATTACATAACATCTAAGCAATCATTAACCAAATTTAAATGCAGCCTGAAATTATGGTGAAAATCACAGGAATTTTACTCATTAAAAGAGTATAGCTTTCATGATACGAATCCTTAGTTTGCAATTCATCATCCATATTATTTCTATTTCTATTTACATTATTAAGAACAAAAAAAATTGTTTTTTAGTGACTGTATAAACACTCTATTTTCTTCCCAACACCAGAATAGGTTTCTTCTGTTTATTTTATAATTAAATTTATACTGTTAGTTTACTAGTTTGTACAGAAGTAGGGAATAAATCATTATTATTATTATTAGTAGCTTCATTTCATGACTTAACTCACGAATCACCATGCATTGTGTTTTACATACATATTCGAAGTTCATTGTAAATCCCACGCTATTTTATATTAAAAAAATGGATACAATAAAGCATTGGAGAATGTGGGTAGCTCCCTAGCGTATCCCTGACAACCATCTTTGTTTCTTAAAATATCATCGACTGTCTGTTTCTAATTTATTTAATTGTACAATTATGTAAATTGGCACAAAGAAACACTGGTTGAACCCTCCTCATTTATCTTCCTGTCGTTTCCACGCTGGACAATGGACATGATGTCGCTTTATACAGCATTTCATTTCTTGTCATTTTAATAATACTCTTACAAAAGTTTTACGGGAAGTCATATTAGTCGCTCGATGAAACACATATAGAAAACGATTTATTGGACTACTTTCGAACTTAAAATTACTTTTAATCAAGACAATTACAAATTTTCTTAATTTATAGATACTTCGAAGCTAATTTGTGCATAAAAGCAAACATGAACCGAGGCTTTTTGTTTTGTTTCATTATGAATCAAACAAACGTATCCCTACGTAAAATGCTGAATAAGTATCTCAAATTTTATAATCTCTGTAGCTTTCTATCGCATCCAATTTGCAAAACAACCAAAGCATGACACGTACGTAAAGGTAAGATTAAATGTATTAGTTACATAAAAAAAAACCTGCTACAAAGAATCCGAGTATTGCGTCATTGGAAATATCAGCAAGTATCTACAATCAAGCGACGCTTAGGTACTACACAAAATTCAAATAAACCATTGAATTGAACATACAGCACGAAACTCTATTATGTAATTATCGCAAGTGAGTTTCATCAATAGCCACTAAAATCTGTAGAGCAATTCGTACATTTTAGTATATATTTACTCGACAAATTCGTTTCATTCACTCTAAATTGCATATTTCTACCCAGTAAGTTACTCTAAATGGAATCTTATTGACTCACTTCCCGAGCGCTTTCTTTACAAGTTAAACATCAATTTCGTTCTTTATTTATTACTTCGCACAGCTAAGTCTTTTTCTCCGTCAATGCTTTTGTTGCACAAGTAAGTTCTATGTATTTAGTCACGGCCTACAACCTACAAGTATTATTTGCGTTAAACAAACATCACCCGTTTAAACGTTTCTTGCTGCTTTCATTATATTAACACCATTATATTGAAACGGGGACGCATTTTACTCATTTTGGGCATCTCAAACTAGAACGACCTCGAATTCGTTATTTCATTTAAGTGAGTTACTCTGTTTGCTAAGCATGTTACTAAGGCGCGTCTAACCAGTTTAAAAATTTACGAAACGTCGCATTTACATTTTTAAATCTAAAGTTATTTAATCCTGGATCACTTCAGTACTTATAATTATTTATTAATTACAATTTCAGGAACTTGAATCACATCACATATTGCATCGCCCGATTTTATTCGTATAACTTCAAATGACTGAGTCCAACGAGACAGACACCTAAATGTGCATCGATGCGATCGTTACCAAAGGCAACAATATGACTACTTTTGCGAGTATTGCTAGTTATATGGAAGTGCTGATGTTACTGCATATATTAAATGTTTCAACTATAGAATCGATCAAATTATTTCAATGAATGGAAAACTTCAAACCTTTGAAATCTTTTTTTTCGAACATCAGGTTATTAAGTCTTATAAATCCCACTTAGAACAGAAACACAATAAAAGTGAAATCGCTAATTACAAAACATTTGCTAATGACAAAGTTTGGATGTGTTTTATTGTAAATTTAATAATGTTTCAGTATTGTTAATTGTTACCATTATTTATCTTTTAGGACACTTTTTCAATCCATTGGTAGTTTGTGGATTGCTATTACGTGCATTGGACTAGGCTTTAATAGAAAACCGAAATGTTGCTTTTATTGTGTTACATGAGGAGTTTGAAACTGCAAAGTAATCGTTGGGTCGTCGTAATTTAATAGACTCGTGTAGGAGTAAGGTAGTTACGGTAAACAAGGTTTTACATAGTAAACTTTGTTTTACAAGGTGCCTATTTAACATCTCCATTTGCTATCTAATGAACCTGTTTTGGTATAACAACTTAAAAAGCTTCCTGCTGAATGTAGTTGTTTGCAGCGAAACGCTATGAATCCGGACTGTTTATTTTTAACATAACATTAACAATCTCTTCAAGACCTGTTTAAATCAAGAGTACAATAAAGTCTATTCAAAAAACCTATCTTTATAGGCTGAAGTTGAATTCCGCATGCATGTTTCCATTGTTTCGTGTGTTACGTATAAGGATTGAGTAAGTATCCTCAATAGAAAGACAACCTTTTCCTTTTTCCAGTTTAAGAGAATTCTTCGGTAGATTCTGGTAAACATGGTTCCCATTACGCATTTTCATTGTTATTAAAGTAAGTCATAAATAGTTATTTATGTATCAAGGACATTAAGGCGATATTTTTTATACCGAGTGCTTGAAACGAATCAAGTAGCATCTTTTTTATTACATAAAAATATAAGTCCGTCAATATATTTAACAGGCCGTTTGAGGGCATAATGAAATGACAATCTATTATGCCCTCGCGCGTCATAGACTGCTTTATATATCTCATATGACAGATATAATTGGCACATAATAGGCAAATGAAAAATAAACATTATTATATCCTATTATACACCATTGCATACTTTAAAAAATCCACACCAGAACATGGAAACCAACTAAAGGCTCTAATGTTGAATAACTTTAAATGAACATGAGAGAAATAATGAATAAAAGGAAGGCTTAGAGAGACATTGTAGGATATACGGGAGAGGAAATGGAGATAAACTGGAGAGGCTGACACATGCACCGTCATTTCATTACTCACTGCATGCACTAGTACAAAAAAACGAATTTTACGCCATGTCGCTAAAGCCTATTTAATACACGTCACCTTCGACTAGTTTTTATTTAGTGCAAAACAGAAGTAAGCAACACTAAATATCTTCTTATACCTCCCCCCTTACCCACCTTATTTTCACCAAAATACGCATGCATGCTTCAGGTGGTTTTTATTTTTCTCACAATAGTTTCTTAGTAGTCGTGTATTGCAATTAAGCCGGTTTTATTGCTATAAACAATAACGTGTTTCTTGCATAGTGTCCGGTGAATTAATAATAATTGCATTCTGTGAGTTTTGTTGCAGATTTTAAGTTTGTTTGGAATTGTTTCGTTCAACGTTGACATAATAATGCCAAGGTTAACCTTTGGGTGTCCAAGCCAAGTCGAATAGACCCCTCAGTCTAAAGCCTAATTTGCATTTGGCAAGTTTACTGGCGGATGATAGTTCGGCCAATAAACTTGCCAAGTGTAAATGAGCAGAAAGGGCACTTGCCAGTCGCTTGCTACTTACCCGCAAACGGCAAGTGAAGTTGAGGACCTGGCTAGTTTAGTGGCCGAATTTCCAAAATGTAAACAAATTATCAACGTTTACTAGAAAATTCAATGTTACTGAAGTCGTTTTCGCAGTTTTTTCACTTTTTGAGTTTCTTCAATAGGGACTATAATTTTTTTAATTTCATCAAAAAATATAGATAAAAACCACGGGTAGGTATACACCATATTGAACTCCCTACGATAAATCTCTGAAGGACAATTTTTATTTGAAAAAGAAGTGTTTTGCCGAAAAAAAACCGAATATTTCGGAATTTCCGCGATTTTTACGGTTATGTGAAAAAGTGACTGAAAAGGAAGTTATAGAGTTTTTCACGATCTACAACTTTTTCATTGAATACTTTTGTCATACGATTTTCACCCCTTTTCACCCTCACCAAAAACTTAGTCCCACTCCCCTGCTCACGTATTAATTTTTTTTTGTATTTGTATAGGCCATTTTAACATATCCACTTGGCAAAGGCTCTATTAACAATTTTCTTTAGTAGTTCAATTTTCCTGGACTAATATCAGTACACGGAATGTTTTCTGTTTCTGTCATTTTTTAAATACTTGTTCAAGCGCATTGCCCCGTTTTACTTTATTCATGTGGTCTTCCTTTCTTATGTCCCAAAGTACCTCATATTTCTTATACACATTTAAAAACTCTATTATTTGGTCACTGCATCACCTCTTGCCATTTACTTACTTCATAAGTAAAATAAACACTTCCGATAACTTAATAAACAAAGAAGTAGTTATATAGGCTTATCGAAAAATCCAAAAATGCAACTTTTACCCATCACTCAAAAACAAACGACTGTAGGCCAGTTTAGTCCTCAACATCGAGTTTATCTCAAAAAATAAATCAGGACTGCGAGGTCAATTTTTGCCTACCACTTATAGTTTATCCCATACTAACGACCAAATTTAGCCACCCTGTAGAGTTGTTGTAATTTTTGTTAAATTAAAACCTCTTCGAAAAAGGAACCCCTTAAAATAAGGGCCTTAAAAGACCTTTAAGATTCGGTTTTAAAAGTTTTTAGACCTTGAACCCATTAGAAGCTTTTGGAAGACACTAGGTGTTAATCCACGATGCGTCGTGTGACATTTTACAGGAGGTTAGTTTCCCCTTAAGATTAATAAATAACCCCGTCGGGCTCGGTTCAGTAGGTCTCTAAAATTCGACACATAAAAATCAGACACTACATTCACTTAATACGTTCTGTTAACCAATCGCAACCCCATCGTACAACACGTGTCTTTTGGCGTTGAACGTTTTTGATGATTGAAGTTGAAATCGTGCAAATGAAATATAAATGTGTAGCAATAAAGAGAGCTACGTTTGAAGTATTTCGATTTGAAAGCAATAACTTTTCAATTTCGTTAAGTGTTTACCTAATTCAGTTCTTGTGGGTTCTTTCTACTCTACATTATTTCATGGGTTGTATCTTAGGGGGTTAGCGAATAAATTGATTAGGAACTCTTGACATAGTTGAAACTTGGAAAGTGAAATAGACATTAATATACAGTATGCCATTTATAAAGATTGTTAAAGTTTGAGATTATATCATTATTGTGACAGTAACGGCTTGGATAACATAGGTTGGTCCAACCTAACTTAAAAAGGTAAAAGACCTGGAGGTCTGTGCGTTAGATAAAGTTTTGTTACAAGCCGATAAGTTTGTGAAGTATGAAAATTCTAGTCCTCACTCAATTACGAGCACTTAAAATTAAAACCCTTCTCGGTGTCATGCGAACTTTTGATTGATTTAAGCTGTAATCACCTTTACCCTGCTACGTATAAGTAACTACTGACAAGTTACGCACGACATATTAGGCCTTTGTGACGGCATAATCACGCATATTTCTACATCGATCGATAAAAACTAGGTATTAAAGGCGCAGCCATCCTACAATCGTATTAATTTGAGTGACATCGATACGTTCGGAAATTCTTACCGCAGTTACATACCATAAAATTGGACATAAAGATTATCTATGACAGGGACAAGGGAATGAACTCGAACTCGAAAGTTAAAAAAAACCTTCTAGATTACTTGGTGATGTGATCGAACACATGGGGATTGTCGCACGACGCTATACTATCCAACCGAGAATCCATCTGGCATTTTAAGCCACAAAAGGGCGTTTGTATACATTCACTATAAAACGTAAATATCAACCACTCATATTCCTCCTTATATCTAAATTAGTTACATATTACCTGTTGTTTGAAAACACTCACCCTCTCAAAAAATATTTTTGCGTAGGCGGTAGTTGGGGACATGGGATTGTGTGGAACTTTAAAAGTGATTTCTGGTAATTGGTTATTGATTTCTGAGCTGTTATTTGAAACAGCACAGTGCATAAGACAGGACTAATACTTTATATTGTTTTTTGCAGAGAAAAGTGTTTAAAGTTCATTTCAATTTCTTATTGTTTAAGGAGAAGGCGAACTGTATTGGTTTTGTCATATTTCATATTGCAAAACAGGTAAGATAAATTCACTTATTATGAAGATAAATATAAATTCATGTATTTCTATTTTCTGGTTGTCTCTTGTAACTGTGGATTGGAAGGCATTTGAGTCTAAATGCTCGCCGTTCGTAATTCAAGTTCTTTGTTATTGTTTATTCATTATAAAAGGAGGATTATATTGGTTTTATTCGTGTTTTATATAAAAATGTGTCGCCTGCTATATACATAGCAATATATTTTCCTAATACTCTGAAACGGTTCCATTTCTTTAAAATAAAAAATCCGTTAAAATTGTATTTAATTTGAAAAATTAAAAGTAACCAAAACCAACAAAAGTTGATAACATTAGGGGTCGGGGGTTATTGAAGAAAATTTGGAATGAAGTCAAAGAGAAACGGCTGCCTCAGCTTAATAATTTAATTTATCCAGGAATATCGTTACGTTCCTTTTTCCCGTCTAATTCTTATTTAGTTTTGTTTGTATTTTAGGTTAGCGTTAATTTTTAGTTTTATAATTGGATTTTTTTTGCGTGTTATCGGTTGTTTTTCTACCAGGGGCACATATTCGTTAGAATTATTTTTATTCTTTGTGATTGTGAAATTCGCCTTTATTTTCCTTATAGCAATTGTTCCGTTTTTACCCTTTTTCTATTTCTTTGGCTCCTTTAATCCTTTACTATCCCCTATGCTCGGTTATAATCTACGTTCTATGGTGCGGAAAAGTTTCAATCACCTCTTCATTAAAGCCTCCAACAGCCCGTAAGTATTTTTTCCACTGTGTGTCATACTTTATGTTTTCGCCCACCTTTTAGGGCATTTTTTTGTGTTCGTACATCCAGTGACCATCGACTGATGACCAAATAATTTCGTTCTCCCTTTTAATTGTTCCTTCCGATACATGTTACTTATTCCCCTATATTTTTTCTACTCATTCCTTCAATCCTCTCTAGCCACATACAGGGTGTTACATATAGGTATGTAAAAAAAATTGGGTGATAGAGGGGATCAAAACAAGGTTTTTGAACATGACTATTCACGAATCTGAAATTAGTTTTTGAAAATTCGAAAAAAAAAATCCAATGCAATTATTGGTCGGACAACGGAATGGAGAGAATTCCTCGAAATTCGATTCGCTGCCACATACTTGATGAGTTAAGGAGCAAAATTGTTTTTAAAATCCCTTTTCAGACAAAAGATATACTCATTTGGAGATTGTGCCTTTGGGTTACAAAGTGTCTCACGCCTACTAGTAAGGGATCTGATTTCGCATGTTGTTAATTGAAAATGTCGCAAATAAAAAATAACGATTAAGTCGATTATGATTAAATGATGACAAAAAATTCGATATGTCGATAATGGTATGCTATTCAAGTCTGCAAATTCGATTCCAAAAAGATGTAATGGGAAAATGCTATTTGAGTAGAGCTGCTCCGCTACAATCAGTAAGCATTAATTCAAGTATCATAATATCGATTTAAATCGCTAATTTCTAAATTGAATCGTTCTTGCATAACATACCACAATCAATTGCATATGTAAATGAGGGTGGTAGGTATTATAATAGTCAACCTGTATATCGAGCTTATACAAGATTGGGTCTCGGAAATAAGCCTCTTTGTGACCATCTTCAGTAAGCACAAATGCGAAATTGTAGTAGGCGGTGACGTAAGCGCCAAACACTCTGCTTGGGGAGGAACAGTTGCCAGCCAAAGAGGCGACGACCTCTATGACCTCGGGCGCAATAATATTGAATGACCCAGACTCAATCCCTACCTTCGAAAACGCTAATGGAAGATCCTGGGTCCACATAACCGTCAGTCGGGATGTGACACAGCGCCAAAAGAATAAAAACAAATAGTCTGATGAGATCGACTAAAGTGTCATTGAACCTATTAATTTTTTATAATTTTGGATTCTACAAGAAAGTCTTGTCCCGATCGTTCCCAAAGAAGCTATTTTTCGGTGGAATTTAGTTAGTTAGACAGCAACATATAAGCTAGTAGTCATAGCTATGTTCTATGGATATCAAAGGATTTTTAAGTCATGTCAGAAGTAAATAGTCTAAGAGCATTTTTTTTTAAACAGTTTTATTTTTGTTGATACATATTTGGATATAAGATAGTTATCTACCAATAACATAATAATAATAATATAATAATAATCATATTTATTAAAAAAAAAAAAATTTTTAGAACCTCATGGCATAGATTCAGCAAAACGCTGCTCTTCCATCTACACCATGACAAAACAGAGAATATTTGTACAGAGCAAAACAGCGAAAGAAAACAAAATTATTTTAGAATAACTACTTACTAAGTATAGTGAAATGATGAATGAACAGATTGAAACATAAAAGACAATACGAACAGGAATAATCAACAGTAACACGAAATCAAATTAAAGAGTGAAATAAAAGTTTAAACAATTGTTTTTTGAACTGACGAGTTGGTAAACTCTTAAGAGGCGACGGCAATGCATTGTACATCACAGCAATGGTGTAGCTAAATGACCGCTCAAATAGTGCTGTTTTATGTTGAGAGTTGAGGTATAGTTAGTAACCCTCTATGCCTAAGGTTTAAATTGTGAATGTCAGTCCTAAATCTGACCTTATTGTATAAGTTTATCCGTTTATCGGAAATGATTTTAAGAAATAAAACAGCATTTTGGAGATGCCGTCTACTCGTCATTGATAGCCAATTAGCGTTCTTTATAACTTATGAGTAATGTGGTCATATTTAGAGATTCCGTATACAAAGCGGAGACAAGAATTCTGAACACGTTGAATACTATGCGTTGTATCATGGGTAATACAGGATGAGTAAACCGGAGAACAGTGAGCAAAATGTGATAACACCAGAGAGTTGCATAACATTAACTTTATTGAAGTACTCAGATAGAATTTATGGGGAAACAATAATCTCAAGTTCAAAAATGCTCTCTGAATGTACATTGTAACTTGTAACGTGAGGTCTAAACCTTAGGGATATAACTGATCATCTGGTAGCAATTTCACGGATGTCGAGGCGGTGGTGGGTGGTCGAAGAGGGTTAAAAATTTGAAAATGCAAACAGTATAATAAATGAACTTCTTTATGCATAAATGTTAAAATTTCTGTGGTTGATTTGCCGGATCAACAATCCTCTTCGTACGTGTTGCTAGTAAACGCTTCTTTTTTTTTACCATTATTGTATTATGTATAAAACAATAACGCGCGTCAGGGGTTCGAATCCGGAACGTCGCGTTTAAAGTCGGTCATCTAGTCATTTGCGCCCACGGTCCGTGATTTGCGTCAATCGGACGGAAGTGATGGTTTTCGTTTATGCTATTATGAATGCAACAATTCCCTATTACGTGTAATTAATGGTTCATTTATTTTATTTATATTTATTTTATTGCTGCCAGACGCAGACGCTCGGATGTGTTATTAGGTAGGTACTTATTAGCATATACATAAATATCTTATATCCAAATACCAACTAAAATAAAACTGTTTAAAAAATGTGCCACTAGATCTCCTACTAAAATAATTAATCCAACAACTTGAAATATCGTAGTAACATTTTTCCATCCCGTTAGATCATATTGTATTACAATCCATTTATTTAAAACTATTACAGAGTATACCCGGAGATGATGTATAGGTATTGTGTAGGTGGTAAGTTGAATACAGAGATTTTATTGTTCGATAGTAAGAAAGTTGGTATTAGAAATGGGCCTTTGATAAAATAGTTGAATTCGCTTTCAACGCAATTGAATTAAATCACACTTTGTTTGTATTATATCACCGTAAAACAGAAGCCTTGTAATTGATTTTCCATTTGCGATTAACAATTCACGTTACCGTGTCAATTTGGAAGGGATCGGGATGATTGAAATATTGAATATACCCGTTACGGATCTTAGAAAGTGAGCAAATTGTAAACTATAGGTAACTCAATTAGATTGTTTTTTTTTCTGCGAAAGCATACCCATTTGCCATTTGCTTCATTTATTAAACATTTATGGCCATTGCACCGACAAATTTTAGCTTATACGCTATGTCGCTATAGTTATTTTTCTATTCCAAGGACTACTTTATTTCCACTCTATATTCCTCTATACAATCTGTCCTATTTCTGTTTACCTTAGATATATCAGTTCCTAGAAAAAAATAGCATTTTGCGGAATTCTTAGCTGACTTCTATTACAATTTTAAATGTAGGTACCCTCATTTTCTTTTCATATTTAAGGAAAACGAAAATTTACCGATTTTATTGTTTTTTTTTGTGTAGGTGGGGAAATGCTCCTTATGCACATTCTGGAAGGAAGTTCCAGAGTAGTGTGAGGCTCTCCCTTAGAGTATACTCACTAAAACCCCACCTAAGGCTTCGGCTACTAAGGCCATTAGCCTATCACCCTTTTCATTGTGATCACAGGTCCTTCCACTTCAACAATCAAAGTTGGTTGAAGATTCCAGCGACTCGCATAAAAGTTAACACATTCTTGCAGTGATCATGGCTACTAAAATTGTTTTCCCATATTTCATCAACTTTCAATGCATCACACAGGTTTGTGTATTTTACACAAACACAAAGTATGTGTTCGGGTGTCAATTCGACACCACATCTATCACATGACGGTTGTTCTCCACCTGCCAACAAAAAACCATGCGTGATAGCGGTGTGTCCCAACCGAAGCCGATACAGCTTTGTCAAATCAACTCTACTCAAGTTGGGTAAAAATAGTGCTCCTAGATTTGGTTTTACTCTTTTTAATGATGTATCGGTCTCCGTCCACATCTCCTGTCGGCGCTCAAAAACACAGTTCTTTACAGCTACCTTCGTGATATCTAATATATCATCATTTTGTAACTGCATCTCCTCTATGCACTGTCTTGCTCTTTCTCCTAGCGATCTATATAACCGTGTAGGTCTGGTTCTACCAGTAAGTAAATTATAATTGGGGTGTTCATCATTCAGACATAGGTACTTTATTGTTGGTGAACAGCGTGAAAACCATATTAATTTCCCATTGTATACCTTATACGTTAACAATCAACCCCAATAAACTACCAATATTACCAACCATAAAAAATAAAACAATAGTGGTTATTTTTTTAGCATCATAGGGTTTGTCTTAAAAAGTGTCTTCGAAGTATACAAGTTTAAACAATGAGAAATTAACGGTTTTCAAGATGTTCACCAAAAAACTAAATGATAAAAACACGAAACGGAATTACAGTAAAAATGTAATTTGAAATCACCTCATAATTTTACACAACATAGCAAATTAAGGTTATTCTACACGCAAATTAATTAACTGCATTTCTATACAGCGTTAGGAAACTTGCCAGTGTTTATTACGAATGCGACAAAATCATCACTAAGTGGAGGAATTATAAAAAAACAATATGAAACGTTTTGCTCATAACGAAGGCACCCATGGTGAGCATCGAAGCTTGAAGACACTGCATATACAAAGATCTTTGTCACTGGTTTGTTGAAGTACATTATACATTAATTGTGGATTTGTAAAGGTAAACGAGAATCTGTGCCATCACCTAACATCATATTTGATAATAAATCTTAATTCGATTGCGGCTGTGTGCGACAAATAGAAACCTCAAATATTAGTTTGTGAAATACTGTTTCAAAGGGTGTGCGGTAAATTCGCCCCGGAAGACTCGCCCCGGTAAATTCGCCCCGGAAAATTCGCCCCTGGAATATTCGCCCCCAAGTAAATTCGCCCCCGGAATATTCGCCCCCAAGTAAATTCGCCCTCAGAATATTCGCCCCAAGTAAATTCGCCCCCAACAAATTCGCCCCCGGAATATTCGCCCCGACAAATTCGCCCCCGTAGCATTCGCCCCATAACATTTATTAACCCTCGGAAGTAATAGGTTGGTTTAAATTAATTAAATAAATTTTTGCAAAAATGACGATATTTGGAACTCAATACGGCGAGACTGACAACTCGAAATTGTTCATATTCAATCGTTTTTCACCTGTAGAAGGCTGATTCAACGGTTCAACGTCAACCGTATGTTTACAATACATTTTACAACAAATTGCGTTTACAAAGGAGTCTATAAATACTCAGCCATTTATGGATGTATTGAAATGTTTTTGGCATCAATGTATAAACAAAGGACGATTCTTTCTTTAGACTTACATTTGAAAATTGGTCCAGATTTGATGTAAATTTGTGTTGAAAAACACCAACATTGATGAAGTTTGCTGAAGTATCAAATCATAATTAAAATAATCTAAAAAAATTTAACTCGAAACATCCCATTTCTTTAAAATATAAAAAAAAGTTTGCTTATATATTTATTAGTTAAGTAGTAATTAGTCTGCTATACGGTACTCTTGTACTCGTTCCAAATTCAGCCCGTCGGATCACCCTTAAATTTGAGAATTTTGGTCAAAAATGTGCAAATGCCATAAAAGTTTTAAAATGTCCAAAGTATCCACTAGAGATAAAAAAATGTTGAACGTTGACCATTTACCAAAAATTTAGTAAATACTTTGTGTCCTACTATTATGTAAGTATAAAAATGACAATACGGATTACTGATGACATAAGAGTTCCTTTTTTGCTGTTGTCACTTTGATTTTCAGATTTTTGTATTTACTTTATTCAACCTTATCTTAATTACCTATTCATATTTTAGTTAACAGGTATTTGAGTGCTATTATTCTACCCCCTTTATATACACAGTTATTACAAAAAAATTAAAATTAAACAACATTCATTTTATGAACTGCTGGCCCTGTTACCTCCAAGGATTAATAAATCTTATGGGGCGAATCCTAAGGGAACGGAATCACCGGGGGCGAATTTGTCGGGGGCGAATTTGCCGGGGGCGAATTTTCCGGGGCGAATCTTAGGGAGGCGAATTTACTTGGGGGCGAGTTTTCTTGGGGGCGAATTTTCCGGGGCGAATCTTTCTGGGGCGAATAGTCCGGGGGCGAATTTACTTGAGGGCGAGTTTTCTTGGGGGCGAATATTCCGGGGGCGAATTTTCAGGGGCGAATTTACCGGGGCGAATTTTCGGGGGCGAATCATCCTACAATCGTTTCAAAGTCATTCAAATTTTAGACATTCATTACAAAGAACCTAAATGAAAATTTCCATCTTACGCGTTAAATTAATTACACTTAAGTGTTCAGCCGTAAAGTTGATAATTTCCCTACACTCGCGGTTATAAGATTTTATAAGCTGGGGGCACGTGACTTTGCGTTTATTATACATTTTATGTCTTACTAACCTATAATAGCACATTTTATATCTGTGATACGCGGGAATAAAGTACCACTTTATGCCCTAGGGCATTAAGTAGCACCATAGTAACTCATTTATACTTAATGAAAAAACAAACAATATTTGCAGGTCATTGAAAATTAGAAACGTCAATTATTGATTGTCAATATCTACTAAATCACAAGATTGGCTTTATTTCGTATAGTTGCTGGAACTTCTTCCTCATTCACGATGAATTGAATTATTTAAAATTACGTTTGACGTTTGGATGGTTTCAATGACATTAACAAATTTGAACCACGCATATTCGATCAAACATAATGAATTATTTTGTAAACGAATTTTGACGAAGAAAACTATTTGTAAAACATAAAATTGTGTATGTACCACGGGCATAAACTGACGTTTATACTCTCGGGCGACTAAAAAGCTCTCGGGCCATAGGCCCTCGAGCTTTTTAACTCGTCGCCCTCGAGAATATAAACATCGCTATTATGCCCTTAATACATAAATAACTATTGCTATAAAGATGGTACCGTTTTACTACACCTCATACAGTACATTACATGAAAATATTACCCTAGAGTCTAGAGAGACATTGTAATAGCTGAAGCGTCCGGTTGTAGGTGGTTGAGCTCGAGTTTTAAATTATTGCCGAAATTATTCACGCATAATTAACCCATTCTATAAAATTCATCTTTGGTGATCGCAACTTCTTGTTTCAGGTGCGACATGAGTTCAACTAAACTGGACTTGGAATTATGCAAGACCGTGGATCTACATTTTATGAATATAATTATGCAACCGATGAAGATCAAATGAAAAGATCTCTACTTACAAACATTAGCGAGT
This sequence comes from Photinus pyralis, assembly GCF_008802855.1. Classification (NCBI taxonomy): domain Eukaryota; kingdom Metazoa; phylum Arthropoda; class Insecta; order Coleoptera; family Lampyridae; genus Photinus; species Photinus pyralis. Next base: position 26,975,946 of record NW_022170510.1, read on the forward strand.
CGCCAATAATTACGAATGTCACTTTACCAAGTCAAGTGTCTTCAAGATTTCCAATTCTAAGCTACGAAGTTAGTGATTGGGGACCTAAACGCGATTCGCTTTATGTTGTTGTACCGATTACTTTACTTTACGTTGCGATATTTATTACGGGATTGTTAGGAAATATTTGTACTTGTATCGTTATCGCTCGTAATAAGTCTATGCACACCGCTACGAATTACTATCTATTTAGCCTAGCAATTTCGGATCTACTGCTTTTAATATCTGGCTTGCCGACAGAAATCTATTCAACATGGTCAAAGTACCCTTACGTATTTGGGGAAATATTTTGTATCCTACAAGGGTTTGCCGCAGAAACGTCGGCGAACGCCACCGTATTGACCATTACTGCATTCACGATAGAACGCTACGTTGCTATATGCCACCCCTTTTTGTCTCATACAATGTCAAAGCTTTCTCGGGCGGTGAAATATATTATTGTTATTTGGCTACTCGCGATGTGTTTAGCTTTACCGCAAGCAATGGCTTTTGGCATTTTTTATGAACAATACCCGGATGGTTATGGCACATCGAACGATCACTACGTTTGTACAGTGAAACGCATTGTGATTCCGCATGCTTTCGAAATTTCAACCTTTGTATTTTTTATTGCACCGATGACAGTAATCACAATCCTTTATGTTCTAATCGGAATTAGAATACATAAATCAACGAGTGCAAGGAATCGCGACGGAAGCATAAAACTAAAACACTATAAGAACAAAACGTGCGTTCAAAGTCCCAACAAGAAGATGAAGGTGATGTTAGGCTCAAACAGTGACAATATAAAAATAATGTACGAGGACGCAGGGAGGAAGAACTACTCCAGAAATTCGCAAGCTTCCAAGCACGTGGTAGAGATGTTAGGTGAGTTTGAATATAATTAATAGTAAGATTATGATTTGTGGTCACTATAGGTGTATTATGTCGAAACGTTACTTAAATTACAAGCTGAGAGGTTAAGATAGCGGTAACGTGGCAACTGAAAAGTTTCCTCATGACCTGCCACTAACTCCCATTAATCTGTCTCGTGTCCTACGGAAGTGGAAGTGGTGCAATTTTCATATAACATTAGATAGCTGGGATAATTCCTAACTAATGCATTTAGTTCAAGTTTTAAATGAAAGCTATATGTTTCATCTCAAGAGAAGATATTTCCGTACTTCTTGTATGTAATGAGACATTACTTTAAAGTACAAAATACCGTGTTATACATCAGTCAGTCTCACCTAAATCAGCAGGAAGTGACGGATAGAACACCCGTTGTTGAAGTAATACTGTTAAACCACATATGCCCAAATGAAAATTATGGAAAAAATTCATAAATGGGCGAATTTTCTAAAGTTTGTCTTCCTTTTCTAATTTTGATTTATCGGCCAGATGCAGGTTTTGTTTTATTTGTAGGTAAGTGTTGCGAGGCATGCATTCTAATACAAAGGGCACACCCATGTGCTACGTTCACTTTGTGCAAATGCGACAAAATTGCCTTAGATAAGCACACGGTAAGCTCAGGCCAGGGCTCAGGCAAAGTAGAGGTGGGTCGGGGCGAATATGTGGGGTGCTTATATACAAGCACAAATAAGCAAAGAAAGGAAACAGTGAAAGTAATCCGGATAGTCTTCAATCAATATTAAGAGAGAGGGGAGGAATACTTACCAAAAGGGTAAACAATGCAGACTAGGAGATCTTGATTCTCGTCTTGCTAAACTAAAAGGGATGCAACACTTATAGGGAAAGAAACATAAATAATATTTGATGTCACAAATGATGGTGGTTTAATGCAATGGTATTAAAATATCGCAAATAGGACACTGTAATATACAGGGTGATTCCTATAGTACCTGCCACCGTTTGGGAGCGTATAGGGGGTGCCTAGGGGAGTATTTTGATATAGGACACTTGGGGTCGGAAATCCAAAATAAGGGCGCCAGAACCAAATTTATCTTCTGGAATTTCACGCCTGTATGTAGGCAACCCAACCGGCCGGCGGTGCACACGGAGCGATCTCAGGCGGCGATGTGTACATTAATTATAGGTATTACACTTCACCAGAATAAAGCTTATTTTTAATTAAGGTTTTGAACTGTGCTAGCGACATAGATGAAAAGTTAATTTTTAGTTTGTTTAGATAAAAAGCTATTAAATAAGAGAAGGACCTTTTATATAACTGAAGATTGTGCTTAGGGATTGTAATAAGTAAATCCTTTCTTCGTATATTAATATTATGAGTGTCAGTTCTGAACCGTATTTTGTTAACCAGAAATTGTGGGCATTTATTGACAACTATTTTATAAAAAGTGCAGTAGCAATGCAGCTTCCTTCGATCTTCCATTTTCAACCAACCTGCCTTACTAATGTAATGGGAAATTCCTTCCCTTCTTCTGACGCCAAATATAAACCTAAGACAGGAGTTTTGAACGATTTGAATTCGTCTTATTTCACAGAAATCCAAATTTGAACTGTAGACGACATCACAATAATTAAAATTCGATAAAATGAGAGTATCGCAAAGCAACTTTTTTAAATGTTGATTTAATGAATGCCTATGAGAATACAACAATTTCAGCGTAAAATATGATTTTTGCATTAATTTTGAGATATGCAACTTAAATCGCAAATCTGAATCCATAATGAGCCCAAGATTTTTAGCACTATCCACAAGTGGGAGTATTGTACCGTTCATGGATACTCGAGTGAGATTTATTAACTGTAGTCTATTCCTCTTACTCCCAAATAGCATAACTTTACATTTATTAGAGTTTAAGGTAAGATTATATTTATTAGAATTTGTTGACAATTGTTGGAGGTCCAGATTTAGATTGTTTACTGCGCTTTGAAATTCACTTTTAGGGAATGAGATATAGATCTGAGTATCATCTGCAAAAATATGGACTTTGGTATGCTTTATGTCCTTATATAAAAACGCGGTGTAAATCGTAAAAAGTAGGGGACCGAGTATGGAACCCTGAGGCACTCCCGACTGTACTGTAACAGGACTTGATTGATTATTTCCCATGCACACGATCTGTTTTCTATTACATAAATAGCTACGAAAAAATGCAACTGCTTCAGCGTTAAGACCTAGGTAACCTAAAATGGACCCAAGCAGAGAATGATTCACAGTGTCGAATGCCTTTGAATAGTCAAGAAGCGCTAATAATAAACAGTTACCTTGATCCACAGCTTTTAATATATCATCAACAATATCGAGAAGTGCTCCAGGGCAACCATACCCAGCACGAAATCCAGATTGCGTAGCGGGGAGGACATGAAGTTGATTAATATAGTCAGTCAACTGCGCAACAATAACTTTTTCCAGTAATTTTGAGAGGGCAGGTAATATACTTATAGGACGAAGGTCGGATATACCACTAGGTGATGCCACTTTCGCAATAGGTTTAAGAAGAGAACACTTCCACACAGAAGGTACGGAATAAGATTTTATGCAATAGTTTATAATATAAGTTATATATGGAGTTAGAAAAGGGCAACAATGTTTTAACATAATTATACTGATGCCGTCCACGCCAGTAGCATTAGATGACACTTTAAATAATATTTTGGTAATATCTTCCTCCAAAACTTCGGAAAGAGTGAAACAACTATTTGGGTTAAATTTATTACTGCTATAGTAATCCAAGAGTTCGAAATCAGGTATGCAACTGCGTTGCGTTGAAGAAAAATACATATTAATTTCATCTGCATCTGCAAAATTTGTAGGAATATAATTATTCTTCTTGCTCAATAATTGGAGTTGATTCAGTTTCTTCCAAAGTTGTTTAGCATTGCAGCTTTTTACTACTTGGGTTAAGTAGCATTTCTTTTCATTGCGAATTGCGGTGGTTGTGAAATTTCTAAGTTGTTTGTAATAGTCCCAGTGAGCAACGTTGGAAGTTCGTTTGAAGCGTTTAAAAGCAGAGTTACGAAGTGATATCATACGTTTAACGTTTTCCGTAATCCAAGGTTTGGGATCACCAAACTTACCCTTATGTGGGCACATAGGTGCATGCTTATCAAATAAAGAAAGCATATTACTATTGAAAAAATCGATTTTATCGTCTAAATTTGAAATATCAAACATATGATACCATGGTATTGCAAACAAATCATTATTAAAAGAGGGTAGGTCAATTTTGTTGAAATTGCGATATATCAAAGTGGTTGGTGTAACTATCACATCAAGAATAAAATGACAATAATCAAGAGAGTGATCAGCAATATCATGCACTGGAACAACTCCACTATTCGCTACAGAAACGGCATCTCCAGCAATAATAAAATCAATTAATGTAGACGAGTGAGGAGCAATTCGCGTGGGTTCAGTAATAATTTGCAATAAATTAAATGAGTTCAAGGTATCGACTAATCTGGTATAGTAATGGTTATCAGGTTTAAGCCCATCAACGTTGAAGTCCCCCATACAAAATAATAAATCATAAGTTGGAACAAAATGTGCAAAGGAATCCTCAAACTTTAATAAAAAATTAGTAAAACTACCGTTCGGTCTATAGATAGTACCAAAGCACAGTTTCTTATTATTGATTTTAATTTGTACCCACAGATGTTCTATATCGTCACACACTTCATGACTAACAACTTGACACTGAAATACCTGTTTGACATAGATACCAACCCCTCCACCTCTAGATGCTCTTGATATATGGAATGATATTGGAATTTAAAATAATCTTTAGTAAAACGGGAATCAACACGTAGTCGGGGAAAGTATGCTTCCGCAGAAACAACGGAGCTATAATCATTAAATGAGTTTCAAACAAAGTAATAATCATAAATCGCAATAGTATCGAAAACCAAAATGTAATCAAACGTTAAAAGGGAAAAACGACGAAAATAACTAAATTTACCTTTGAACTTCCGGTAGCAACCTGTTGAGATCAAGAGGACGTGAAACTGCAAACCTGTAAACAGACAGACACACACAAAAAATAAGAGGGGTAATGATGTGCGTTGCACAATATATCGCATAAGCAATGGTTAACGTCCGACACGAGGGGTTATTCTTATACGTAGAATTGCAATCAATACTCAAATATTCAAATCACTTTGCGACAAAAAAAAATTTGGTTCGACTAAGGGTTGGTCCTCACAATCGGTATGAGGAATCAAAAAGTGGCATAAAATTTTAAGAAAAATACTATAAAATGTACAAACAAATAAATCTTTATTCAATACCAAAGCAATCTTATTAATTCAAATGCAAACAAATTTACAGGAGCAAGTTCTTCGGAGAAAAATACATAACATTAATTAAAAATTGTAGAAATTTACTTCGGACAAAGTCTCGTTAATTTTAAGAAGTAGATCACAAGCAAAGGTAGTTAATATGAAGGATAACATCCAGTACACTAACAAAAATTAATATCGGAGTAACAAAAATATGATGTCGTCAATCTTAGGTGATGTTATCGTTAAAATCAAAACTTCGGAACGACGAAACTAAAACGTAGTAATGGGATATAAAGAGTCATTCTTAACGAGCGTCAGTCATAAAGATATGGAGAACCTCTGAAAATGAAAGTAAACTGATAAGTTCCTCAAGGGTTTTGGCACATGAAGAATTGAACTAAAATATTTTCAAGATGGAGTCACTTCCGCCAATACCGGAAGTATCCATCAACTTTGTTATTTTAAATAGACCCCCTATTTTGTCTACATTTTCGGATTCTACCTCGAATTTGGAGTACAACGATACCCCGTAGTTGACCCGTTACCCCAAAGGCTTCGTCGATATTAAAGTTTCTATGTCAAAAATTGAATTTCCAGGGGTAATTTATTATTGGAAAACGGTAAGAGATATTGCAAATAAGGAAATATCGAATTTTCTGTAGTATGCGTACCCGTGTAAAAAAGTGAGAGTACTAAACTTTAACTCTAAACTTTTTTAAATTTTTAAATTTCTGTTACTCCATTTTTAGCGTATTTTCCTGAAAGTGTAAAATCACTATTGTCTGCACTTTGACGTCCGCCCGTCCGTCCGTCTGTTCGTCACACGTACTCCTTCTAAACCACTAGACCGATTTTGGCGATATAGGACTCATTTGAAAGGGCTTGGTTCAAGTATTTCGGCGTACCCATATTTTTTTGGTTTTGCGCATGCGCAGTGTCAAAAATTTGGTTTAACACATGTGCGATGCTAACTTGTTTATTTATGAAAATATTTCAATAAAACTTTATATGTAAATACTACGAATATAAGTAAAATTAACGACGTTTTCAAAATGCGCAATGCCAACTTTCTTATTTATGAAGGCATTTATATGAAATTTTATACATGTAGGCATTTGGCATAAAGACAAATCTAACACCAGTTGCAAAATTTGGTTCTCCGCATGCGCAATGCCATCTTCTTTCTTTATGAAAGCAGTTAAACGAAATATCATAATTATGTAGGCACCTTGAATGAGACTAAAACTAATACCGGTTTCAAAATTACTGTTAACGCATGCTGTATGTTTAATTTATGAAGGTATTCAATGAAATTTCTAATGTAGACAATGCCCAATGCTATTTAGGAAAGCATTTATAAAAAGTTCCATATGTAGACACTTCGAATAAAAGTAAAACTAATGCCCATTTCAACATTTGTATGTATTTGTATACGCTCCACTATTTTTCATTAACGACGATAGGCGGCTCATTTGAAAGAGAATGGGGTATGGATCTCGTGCCTACCGGTATTTTTTCCTCATTAATATTATTAGGAGGAGAATACGCTCTCGTCATTTATGTTTGCATAATTACTTTTAAAACTTGTTTCGAATGGCACCCTCCATTTTTTTCTTTACTATTTTCCTTTTTTCCGAGACCTTCAATTTGATATATCTCAAAGGCTGCTTCAAACCGTTTCTGAGATATTCCATGTTTTAGTTACTTCTTGTAGCAAATTGATGAAATTAAGTCTCTTTTGAATATCCGTGGATTGGATTTGCAGCAAAATAAGCCAGTACAGTTATTTTTTGTTCTTCAGAGTCTACCACAGACTTCCTTTTTTTGTATTTTTGTTTGTCTATACCGTTATCCCTGCCATTTTTGTAGTAATTTGCGAATTGTAGCCTCTGTTGGTCACACCTTTTCAGGGTATCTTTCGAAAAAAAGGCGGCAAGTCCTGATCGCTATTCGATTACATTCACCGTGTATTAATGTTAAATTCATAAAATCTTCATTAGTGTAACCCAAACGATTAATTATTGACGAGAAATAATTAAACAAAGTTAAAAGTTAAAAACTGTTCAAGAAGCGAAAATTTGACGTTTAGACGTTATCATAATAAAAACAAAATAATCAATTTGCTACAAGAAGTAACTCATGGAATATCTCGGAAACTGTTTGAAGCAGCCTTTGACATTTTGTATCAAATTAAAGGCCTCGGAAAAAGGAAAACAACAGCGAAGAACAAAATGGGTGGTGCCATTTGAAAAAATGGAGTTACGGATATTTAAAATTTGAAAAGTTGAGAGCTTTGAAAAAGTGAAATAGTCTCACTTTTTTAGGCGGTTAACATAAGAAAATTTGATCTTTCCTTAATAAAGTAGTGAAAACTCTTTTGCAATATCTCTTACCGTTTTCGAATAATAAATTTTTAAATTTACCCCCGCAAATTCAATTTTTGACATTTATTTATTTATTGATTTATTTATTTATTTTAGTCAATTCGTCATGTGCCAAAACCAGGGCCAAAACCCTTAAGGGACCTATCACTTTAGTGTTTTATTTTCAAAGGTTCTCCATATCTTTCTAACTGACGCTCGTCAAGGTTGACTCTGTATAGTACCAACTCCACACATCTCGTTATATAGGTACTTTGCGATTAAGGTTTCGGAGTAACAATCGGAACGTAGGTCAACGAACTTCGTATAATTGGGTCACCAGTCCAATTCGGTTGTTTAATTTCGCATGAAGTGGCGGGTAATTCTTCAGTCGATAAGGTAGAAATATCTATGGCGGTGAAATTTCAATGGAATGATCCTTGCACTATATATGTATGTCGAAAATCCAAAATTCAGCGTTTCCATCTTAGAAATATCGTTGTTAACGGCACAATCACGTAGATAATCAGGAAGCAATGAGTAAATCCAAAGTAAGAAGTAAAAAGGTAGAAGTTTGGCTGTCTTAATTTGGACTGCATACATTCCGAATGTTGGTGGGTTCAGTTTCTTGTTGAAACTTCTAAGTGTTTTGCTAAGTGTTTTGCTTGCAAAAAATAGTAGGTAGTTCATACGATGCCGTTTATTAGTAGATGATATCATAGCAAGTCTCTGATGATATCGGATTATATGAAGCTATCATGAATGATAGAAGGAAAAAGGACAGATTAGACCCTAATAACGCTCAGCAGTTTCCATTAATTCTGAGGAGCGTTTCAATAAAATTATATGAGGGATGAAGTGCAGTAGTGAACGAATAATGATTTAATACCACACATTCTGTATTTTTGGCTGATTGTACTTATACGTACGTAAATGTCCTGGAATACAGAGAAAATTAAATTAAATTACTTTAATGTACCTATATGTATGTATATCTATGGCCCGTATGAATAAAAATAAGCAAATGCTTATACTTGCAAAATTCAAAGTAAATACTCATAACTGCCCCTTCATACTGGTCTGCTTAGCAGCGCTGCATTGCGTCCTGTCCTTCTGCTTAGAATCGCTGCTCAGTCGCCCAGTGCGAAGGAGCACTTACGAGTATTTACTTTGAATTTTGCAAGTATAAGCATTTGCTTATTTTTATTCATACGGGCCAATGTTTAGATGGACTTACAGACTTGATTATTTCACGCCAAAATATCAGCGCGTGGAGTTTTTTTTTTGTAAAATCCTTAGTAGCATTCAAATATTAACGACGTGTAGGTAGGTACCAATATAAAACTCAAATAATTGCTTTTGCTTAATGAGCAGATAGCGGAGCGATTCTAGTTTGAAACAGTGTGAAGCCGCGATAAGATATTAGAAGATCGTAATTTAGATAGATGAAATCAAAAACGTTAAAAGTGAGGTTAAAGGCATCATGATTTAGATTAATGTTAATTAAAAAACCGTTGAAAATACAGAAAACTAATTAAGTAACGCGCGTTAAACGGAATTGTAAATCAGAAGAAATCGTGTTGCTTACAGAACTTTTCGTTAACGTGATAAAAGTGGAAATGAAATGTCCTGCTGGAAAAGGCTTTTGACCTAGATTTCCAACAATCCCAATCAAAAGTTAATTGCAAAAATGGATTTTGACAATTACAGTTACATTGATATATAGGTACATTAACTGTAACAGTCACATTACACTGTTAATTAAATATTCAATAACTAGTTAAGGTACACTTTTGCAATGATATTTATGTGCTTCCTAAAAATGGATTCCATGTTCATGAGCCATATTCTAGATTTGACCTAGCAAAGTACACAAAACTTAAACAATTTTTTTGTTATTTGTTTAGATCAGGATAATTTGTTGAAACTTGTTTTCAGTTCTTTATGTAAGGAGATCTTATTGTGTGGTAGTTCCTTAAAGAATAATGAAATGGTTTTTTAGAATGAAAGTGTTCAGTGCTATTGTGAAAGTTTTAAACTTTTTTGTTATTTATGTTATAGGATAATCGCCGAATTCTGTCAGACACAAATAATGATCACTTTCGAATCAAGATATTTTTAATCGCCGGAGAGTACTATCATAAAAGTTACATTAAAAGTGGAAAGTAATGATAAACGGGGATGCTCTCCAGAATAACGACACTATAAAAGTGATATAAACCCGATACGCAATCCATTAAATAAAATGAAAACAAGAGTAGCTAATTCCCGTTCCTAAAACATATTGACCGTGTAAATTAAAATGCCACGTAACCCTTAAAACATAAAATACTACTTCCCATATCTTTTATAGCGAGTGATTAGATTGTTGCACATGGTTGGTATAAACAGTAAATTATTTATGCCTTGCCGAAAGGAACCACAAACCGCTTAGTATAATATTCAGAACATAATATAGTACCTACACGGATAAAACATTTAAATTTTAAGGCCTTCTTAAACGTGGGTTTCTAATACATTTTATAAACCAAAAGTTATTCATTTTATATTTGTGTTGTCTTTTAATATTTGTTTATTATTACTTATTATCTTTTTCTATATTATTATATCTTATTAATTATTATTGTGTCGATTCGAATGAATACAAGCCGTCTCCGTCTATGTAAGGGATTAAGACCATAGGGGAAAATACGGATAATCCATACAAAACTCCCTTTGCTCAAAGCTATTATTTGCGTTTCATGAACCTAGAGAATAATTCATCTATCGTCATCTATTTAGTTTAGGTCTCATGTGATTCGTTCTTTCGCAGCATACGGATATGACAGAACTATCTAATTTAGAAGATCAATATTTTACTATGGAGAGTTATTAACTACAATAGCGACGTTACTCACATAAGGTTCTAAAATTTATAGACGAAACGCATAAAAGTTCAGTGCCAAAGGTTTCAATTGTAACTGCTCCATAAAAAAACTTTGATCATTAATCGTAAAAAACAATGCAATTATATAAATTCTTCAACGATACGCCAACGGAACGAAAAAACAAAAATCGTCGAATGAAAATTGTTTTATTATGCGAATAGGACTGCTCTAAATACAAAATCCCATCTAAGTGTCGCATTTGCTACGTTCTGTGCAGATTTCGAATTTAGATCTATTTATTACCTACAGCTACGATTCAGGTTATCTTAGCGATTGTTATAATGGGACCTAAACAGTTAATGGCAATTTCACGATGCAGTAAAGTCGAATTAATGTTCACAGTTCTTTTACGCTTTTGCGGACTTTCGTTATAATACCAACCAATAGCACGCCACGTTGGTCTCCGAACGTCGTGAAAATTAACTGGAACTTGGGTCAATTAACAATGCACTTACTGAAATAGTTTAATTTCTATTTTCGTTCATAATTACTTTATTTGAAAAATCAAATGCTTCTCATTTTTAAATAACTCAAATTATATTAATCGAACGTAGACGATGACAATTCAAAGTAATGAAAAGGACTCGAGCGTCCCAAATGTCTAGTTTTCCAAAATAATGTAATTTATTGTAATCGAGAACCGTTTAACTATTTAAACTTCAACATCTGAAAGGCGTTAATTTAATAACGAAGGGTTTAAATACCACCTATCAATTAATTTCTATGTCAGAATAAAGATCTCTGTGGCTATCATTACTCTTCAACTTCGGTTATTCTAATTAAAGCCAAAATCCTAGTTTTTCGGGATTGAATAGATACATACGTAACGAATCCCGGAATACGCTAAAATTTCTCCTGCATTCAGCTACCGGAAATATTATAAAACGTTTACTTTGCCAACTTTAAAATGTTTACACAAATACATACATTTAGAATTCAAGGTTTTATCATTCAATCCGAAGTTCATAACCTTTCTTTGTATCGTTATTCAAAATTAAGGTCTAAGTACCTTAGTGTATAAGAAGAATCTCTTAATGTCTCTCTATTCAGGCATATATTTGTTCCCTAGAAACTTTTTCTCGAGACAACATACAAAACAAAGAGGGAAAAAGTTTTAAACTTTGTTGTATAAGTACCAGATATAGGCATGTTGGAATCCACGAACATGAATTTCATTTAAACATCTTTTTGTCAGTTTGCCCTATAGAAATAAGAAACCGAGTAAGAAACCTTTATAAATTATAATTAAGGAGATATTTAATTTTGTAGAAAACTTCCAATCGGAATCGAATGATAAAATATCCCGAACAAAATATTAATCAGCACAAAATACCCACATTTAACTTAATATTGTTACGAGTGGTTTTATTTCGCGCCGAAGTTAATTAAAAAAATTCGAAATTTCTTGTCATGATAGTGCAGGTCACCCTGTATATTTCATTATTTGTTCCGGTTAGAAATTTTGTGATCATTTATGTTTGGGCATTTCGGTTCGCTCAAGACTATGGTACGGTAGATTTAATTTCGCTCAAATTTAAATTCGTCGTGGGAAGATTGCAAAGTTGATTGACGTCATCATGAGTAATGCGAGTTTTGTCGTTCGTTAATCACCCGAGGCGCCGTCTAGACCGAGAATAGGAGCGGAAATAGCACCCAGCCATCAAGGGATCAGGGATCTTCATTTCGTCAGCAGAAAACCGTGAGATTCGCTTACTCAGCAGTTCTTGGAGGTTGACGACGAAGCTAGAGTGGGTTAAGTCTTCATTATCTAAACCAATGGGAGAATTTCTAGCGGGAGCCATTTTTGTGTTATGGTAATTTGGGTGTGGTTTTCTCATTTGAATTCTGAAGAAGGGGATCGTTTTGAGAGGACTCGCCTTTACTACGTCAAGGGGTCAACACGTACCTTGAGCGATCGTTTTGGAACACTTAGCGTTTTGAGCCACCGGTTTATTTCGGTTGCTCCCAGTTGCGTGCTTTGTGCACCCCGTTTAGAAGTGTTATTTTCTTTTCGCGTTGAATTTTCGGCGACGAAAACCCCGGTTCCGATCAAGTGATATTTAGGCGAACCTTTTGAGCTTCACACCAGTTTACTTTGGATGCAGTGAATCGCGTTAGGATACGTTGTGATTTCTCGAGGATATATAGTTCAAAGTGCTGCCCTATTCCTCAAGGCGCAGAATTTCGGGATCCGCCCCAGGTGGAATTTCCTACTAGTGCCGTACGGTCATTTGTCGAAGGAGCGCTGCGCTTTGGAGAGATATTTTCCCCAAGAAGAGCTGGTGAAATAATTAGTCGAACCACCCAAGAATAAATCGCGGTTTACCGTCGGATCGTGACCATAAAAAATTTGTGTTCTGCCGTGCCGCTAACTCAAAAATCCGTCTCCAGCAGGCGACTTAAAGTCAATAAACTCTTAAGAGCCGGTAGAAAGAAATAGTAGGGGTTATTGTGTTAAATTAAATACACCTGCTGTGTAGAAACTTTGGCAACTAGCCGTCTCCCACTCGCCACGCGAAGGATTTCCTGGACTAAGATTCCTTTTAAACACTACACTTTGTTTTCGTTCCGAGGAAGGATAGGCACCGTGGATTTTGTTTCCGTGTGTTAACTTCAAGCAACCCCCTAGGGAGCCACGGAGACCTAAGGGTCAGGTTTCACCACACCCACCCTGTACCAGAGGAAAGAGCAGTTCACAAGATCGGCTGTACAAATATTGTAAAGGTTAGTCTAATTAAATTTGTAACGTTCTGTAAAATCCCACTTTTTGGTAATCAAGCTATAGTAAAACTTTTGATTTTCTTGTTTATTAAAGTCCAATGAACGATTACCAAAGAGTAGGATAAATTTTGTGTTTATTTAAATAAGTCCCAGCTCACGCTGGAGTAAAAACGATTACCTGTTGTTAAAATTTTCAAACTGTAGAGGATGGCCACCCCTTGAGTAAATTAGTCTCACTTGGTAGGATTTTTTATTTAGTTTAGTTGTCATTATTAAGCTACATTTTTTACAAGGAGGAGAGAAGAACTGCTAGATCCCTGTAATTTGTTTGTATCTATAATATCATTTAAATATATTACTACTTGGTTCCAATGTGCCTATGTCTTTAACGAAGAACGAGGGGAAGGAAAGAGAGGAGTAGGAGTTGAGGCAGGAGACTGGTAGGCGGCAGGTTAAGGTTGTTACGCAGTAGGAAAGAGTTAAAAGCCCACCGATTTGAGTTAGCCGGAGCATTTATTTTTATTTGTTACGCAGCCTGAGAAGAAGACGGTTTGCCTTGCCGGGCGGAACCGATGGTAATTTTCAAGTCCAGAAGAAACCCCCGTAGCAATATCTATCTTCATTAATTGAATCAAAAAGTAATATGAAAGTTCGTCCCGCACTTCTGCCCTATTAGGGACAGTCTGTATTTAACATGCTGGGTGTTCCAAAAAGAATGAGCATGGTTTGGATTCCACTCGTACGATTGTAGTGTAGTACTCAAAGAAATTATGAAGATAATGCCGGTTCATTTGCAGTGCAAGCTTCTTGAACAATAGGATTGTCAACTTTAAAGTGCCATCGTATTTTGCAGAACTACACCTGCACCTCTACGGATTTTGATCAGTAATTCAAAATGCACATAAGAGATTACTTTCAATCCTCTAAAAGTTGACATTTGGGTTGGAATGTCTCGTTCGAAGGCGCATTGTTGGTCCCCGTTTTTCCGACGATACCGCTAATGCGCAAAGATACCGCACGGAAATGTTAAATGCATTTTTAAATTGGATTTACGTTGACGAATTGAGGGAAGGATATTTTGAACAGGATGGAGCTACTGACAACACTGCAAATGTTACACTTCGATATTCGGAGCAATAATCGAGTAATTAGTACCTACGGGGTTATAGTGTCCCATTTCTTTCTTCTAACTAGTAGCCATTTCTTCTCTCCTACATTAAAAAGCAACATTTTTCAAAACCGTCTCCACGCACTTGATGGACTTCGAGAAACAGTCGCTGAGCGAGCTTGGAAGAACCTGCAATACTTTTGTTATAATTATTTATGTTCACTTAGGTACTTCATGTTTGTTCGTTTTAGTGTTATTGTTTAAACTGTTTTATTATAATTGGGTTGCATAAAATTAGGTGTCCTTCAGAAGAAATCATATATATAGGCTGGTCTAAAATATACTAACTGCGGAATTTTTAATATAGAGTCAAAAGTAGGTATACCGCAGACCGTTACAACTCGTTTCCTGAACCAAGTTCAAGCAAAATATCTGATAAGTCTTCAATTCAACACCTACTTCGCCTGGCAGTCCTTCAGGAACGGTATAATAAAAATGCGTTCAGCCAATTTTATCAGCTGAAATTTGACGCTAGAAACAGCAGTGTAAGCGTGCAATAGAGGTGAACGCGCCTAATGTGTCATTTAGGCAGCTCATCAAAGAGTTTGTCACGTACAAGTTATAAGTTACCGTAGTTACAACGTGACAGGTGTAAATGGCATTGCAAATCTTTTTGATTTGGTAAATAGAATGCCTTCGTTTACAACGCTGTATGTATTGTAGTATGGATGATCCGTTAAACACGCTATGAAAACCTCCAGAGTCCAGAAGCAGCGGCAGATTGAGAATAGCGGTAGGTATATCAAAACGCCTTACAAAAATTATTGACGTGCAACGGCGAGAAAGTTCGAAATTTACTACCGTTACCGATGCCAACCGGGTAGTGGCATAGAAATTACTCTTCAGATACTCTTATCGAGTTTTTCGTTTTCTAACTTTTTTCTAAAAACTGACAGTTGAAAAGCGAATAACTTAATAATTCTAATCAGAATGAAGTTGCAAATTAAAT
Organism: Photinus pyralis; assembly: GCF_008802855.1. Taxonomy (NCBI): domain Eukaryota; kingdom Metazoa; phylum Arthropoda; class Insecta; order Coleoptera; family Lampyridae; genus Photinus; species Photinus pyralis. Next base: position 26,991,297 of record NW_022170510.1, read on the forward strand.
GTAGCATTTTAGTTTTTACGGTTTTTTGTAAGCTAATTCATATATTACTTATGTAAGTTTCATAAACGCCTTTAGACACAAGTTTTATGTTAAATACGAGCGAAGCGTGTGTTTAATATCGAGTGTCTAGAAAAGTTTATAAAACGCGTTACATACTATACTTTTTTTATTATACCTGAATCACAATCTCCGTTTTAAACACTCAAATGCGTGCGAAAAAGGGCGTTTAAAACACACGTGCTTTAAAGTTGCTAAGTAACGATACTTCAAGTATGACTTTTGAAACTGTCATCTGGATGAAATAAAAAATCCTCTTAGGTCGCTTTCTGTAAAGGCAGAACATTTCTTTGGCTTTTGTACCTATCCTTTCGTTGAATCTTTCACAAACGCGCGTAATTTAGGGTATGCTTCCAAATCTTTGCTCCACTTTTTAATCGCAGCATTGTTTTAAAGTTTTGAATGAATGCACCAAAATATAGAAGATTTAAATACCTTTGACATTTCCTTCATATATGCCAGCATTATGGATGCATTTAAGACTGTATTCGTAGGTAACTTCCTATTCATCCATGGAAACAACTTTTCATATTCTTTATAACAGGCTTTACTGGATTTGGATTTTACACCTACCAACGTTTGTTTAGATTTTACAAGCGATTTAATGGACGATGTATTATCTTTTTCAACGGAAATCGTTTTATTCATAAAGACGACGATTTTTATAAGCAAACGTCAAGTGACATTTCCATGGCAATCGTGAAATTTCGAACACCCAGCCCACTTAATTAAACATGTATTCGAGTATAACGTCAATATGACTGCATTGTATTCCCTATTTTTAAATTATACTGCAGGTATAATAAAAAATACTATAAGATACACGTGTATAATTGGTCTTTGAAGCACTTGCAACGTTAAAGGCACTCCGCTATGCGTCGTGCCCTTAAACTCGTTGCGCGTGCTTTAAAGACTTGATTATACACTTGTATCTTAATATACTATTTCTACGAAAATTGTGGACAGTGCACAAACATAACGTCCTCACAAAATGATCCTACACGGCTCTGTCATACTGATATCGTGATTTCTGATCACTGATGACTTTTGGTGCCGCTTGCGTTGTTTGAGGAGGAGTAGCCATATAATTTTTTATTATACCTACGTTTTGAACCCTCAAATGCGTGCAAAATCGGGCCTTTAAAACACACGTGCTTTAAAGGTTGCTAAGGTAATGTTACTTCAAATATGGCTTTATGAAACTGACATTTAGGACTGAAAAAAAATCCCCGATTTATGCAAATGCAAAAGATTTCTTTGGTTTATACCTATCCTTTGTTTGAAGCGTGTAATTTAGAGTATGCTACCAATTCTGTTCCATTTCTTAATCGCAGCGTTCATTGAAGTTTTGAATGAATACACCATCAAAGGGTAGGAAATTTAAATACATTTTGACATTTTCTTCATATATACCTGCATTATCGATGCATTTAAGACTTTGTTCGTATATAGCATCCTATTCATCCACGAAAAAGTTGTTTTTGCACTCCTTCGTTCTAAATCGCGTTTTCCCAATAAAACACGAACGTCTGGAACGTCAATTTTACAATTGACTATCTACTTTCGCGCACTAGTGCCTATAAATTCAACGAAATTATCTATTTAGTGCGGATCATAAACTAATAAGTAGTATGATGGAAGAGTAAAAAATAAAATATAAATACACTTTACATCATTCCCTGTAGTACACAGGCAAAAATTAACTTAAACCAGAAGTTTTGAACAATAAATTGCCATTTTTAAATTTTTAGATTTCTACTTTATCGACATAGAGGACTTGATTTTTTCAAAAGAATTATAATGTCGCAAAAATCTCGCGAAAAGGATTTGAATTTATATAAATTCGATTTAACTAATCCGTGCAAAAAATAGAATACATGTTACGTGCGTGAACAGTATTTGCTTGATTCGCGCCGCCAAACTTCGCGCTCATCTGCAAAATAACTGTTCTCGCACTAATAATGTAAATAACTATTTCATATTCATGATAATAGGGTTTACTGGATGTGGATTTTTCTCCTGTAACATTTTTTCTGATTTTGCAACAGTCCATTGAATTTACACAAACGGTGATTTTTACAAGCAAACGTCAAGTGACATTTCCATGGCATGAAATGACGAATAAAAGCCCACTTAATTAAACATGTAGGTACACGTATAGTTGGTCTTTAGACTTGATTATACACTTGTCTTTTAAGATATAATTTTTCTTCATTATCATTTTCTGTGTCAATTTTTGAAAAATAAGAATTCGTCTTACGATGAATGTCAAAATGAAAAACGTCAAACTACTAACTTGATTTAGTCAACAAAATTCAAACCCTGTTTAATGAAACTTCGAGCGTGTTTAATTGTCGGAAACACCCGAATCGGTACCAATAATATTATATTATTTTTATTCATCTTATACATTTACAAGCGAGTTATCGTAACGTGGTGCATCGCTCGCACTCGCTATTGCCATATGTACTACTAACTTCCTATCCACGAATAAAAAATGTTGCTATGGTAATACGTAAGTTAAGGGGAGCAAATACTGATTTTCATTTGGGATGTGATTCACATAATATATGGCTCGTATCCGCGCACGCTTTCCCATAATTTGTAAAATTTCTTTGTCGTTAACCTTTCGTTACTGGCGTGCCTAAGTATGACAACGTTACTGGCGTCGATCTCAGAGGTCAGATAGGAAACAATTTCGGGCCCAGAATGAGAATGTTATTGATACTAAGTTATTATTAACATTAAAAAATATTTATTTTAAAACAAAAGGATTGTACATATTTAAAATATAAACAAATAATAAACAAAATATACTTAGAATTTTACGAAAAAACTATGTGAAAGTATGTAATAGCAATAACTAAACGCTCTCACTTCTCTAATGTCTGTTCATAGCATTCCACTCAAAGAACGCTCTAAACACATACATAATACTTCCCACATCCTTTACATTAGTACGAAGGTGAATCAAATATAAACGAGACTATAGGGTGTTTTCAATATATTCGTACTAATCTAATTTGTACTGTATTTTATACATAAAGGTGAGCATAACGGTATGCGCTCATTAAAAAACGATATATTTAAGTATTTATAATGCAATAAGACTTAGAAAACTCATTAAAACCAACAATTTCAAAGGGAAATCTAAACGCAATTTCATTGGTCAATGCGATGTGACGTCTCACCGTATATAAATGGCGGATTGTTTACCTTTTCACCTTGGTAGATAGTGTTGTGTCGTATGTTTAAATTATATTGCGGGATTGTTTCGTGGATTATAAACTTGAAATGTCTTCAGAGAACTTTGTGAAAGCGTCCTCAAACAATTTGCCATCCGTAGACATTTTTATGGTGATGGAATTTATAAAAGAAGATGATCGTTTTAATGCAGCTGAATTCAGAAATGTGAAGGCAACAACGTAAGTAAATATTGTGATAAATTATCGCGAAATGCGTTTCTTTAAGATGGTTTAAGTAATGTACAAACAGTTGGATGGTGTTAAGTAGTTAATTTTATTAATTTTTTCACGTCACGTTAATTAGAGGTTAAGTTCTTAAACAAAAATAAATTTAGTTAGGGTTCAGTAGAGTGCAATCTAAATCCAAATAGTTTAAGAATGTCACGTTTCTTAACTCTAAAGTAATGTTTCAAAAACAGAGCAACTCGTGAGGCATATGGTGATAACGCCATTGGGTATGTGGAATTGAAGAGGGAGGGCCCTTTGTGCACTTTACAGTGCAAAATATGCCCAGAACACAGAGTCCGTTCGAAGAATTATGCCGTATCTTTAATTGTCGATGAGGAGGAAGAAAAAATAGTAAATGTAATCTGCAAAGATTGTGCGGCTGCGGCAGGTAATTTGTTATCTATAAAATTATGCTGAGTAGCTCTTTAATAACAATTTTTATAGGTGGGTGCAAGCATGCAGTTGCTTTTCTAATGTGGGTCCACCGTAGAAGTGAGGATCCTTCGCCAACCGATGTTACATCATATTGGACAAAGCCACGATTATCTACAGTTGGTACTTCTTTAAAATTCATAGCAGCTGCCGATTTTTCTGCTGGTTCTTGTTCCACGACTAGTGTCGGTAGATCAACATTTAGAGAAGAAATTGCAAATTTAGGATCAAGGGAAAAATTGGAAGGGCAGATCGTAAAGTATGTTATCCATGAAGACCAGGACAAATTTTATAAATTGTCAATTTATAAATCACTGTTCCACTTTCATGCAGAAGGGGGAACACAATCCAAAGATTTCCTATCATTCTCTACCGGACAAATGAGTTTGCAGTTGTGCAAAGAAGCAGAAAGATTAACGAGAGGTCAGTCAAATTCACCACTGTGGCATGAATTCAGATTTGGCCGCATAACTGCTTCTAAACTGCATGAATTTGCACACTGTAAGACTGCTGGTGGTAGCCTAGTCGAAGGAATAATAGGCGCATATAAAATAAAGGATACAAAGCACATGAAGAGGGGCAGGCTTTTAGAGAAAGATGTGCTAAAAACGGCAGAAAACCAACTCAACATGAAGTTTACAGAGTGTGGCTTATTTATGCTGCCGGAGTACCCAGTGTTTGGTGCCTCGCCAGATGCACTTTCATCACAGTTTGTCGTTGAAGTGAAGTGAAAAAACATTTCTAAATTATATCAAGGATGGCCAAATTCGTGCTAAGTTTAAAGCACAAATGCATTTACAAATGTTGTGTGCCCAAAAGGAAAAAGGATTATTTTGTGTTGCTCATCCAAATTATGAAGAAACAAAAAATATAACAATATTACATGTCGACTATGATGAAACATATTTAAGGACATTATTAACAACAGCTGTAGAAAACTGGGAAAAGTTTGTATTTCCAAAATTATATGCATCTGTTTCATAAATGTATTCTTTTAGCGTTAAATTAATTATGTTTGCAAATAAACAATAATAAACATCTGTCATGGTATCTTAAAAATGTATATTTCATATTTTGTGTACAATGATCATAGTAGTTAGTTATATCTGCTTTATAATAGAACCTTGTAAATTAATTAAAGCACATGCAACTGCTATAATAACGTCTGTATGTCCTATGAAATTGTGGTCTATAACAGAATGTGGTTTTAAATATTCACACTAGGTGGCCTAACTAACTGGCAATTTCTGTCAACTGTTTTGCAATATCTTTAAAACCTCTGTCAGCCATTACACTACATCCTGCAGGTAATACATCGAAATAGCCACTTTCCTCCACCAGCAAAGAATCACTTATTCTTCCACCATACCCCTTCGATATGAAGTTAATAAAACCGTCGGGTGTACATGAAATTAAATATTTTAAAGTATTACATTTTTTATAGTCTGACCAGGTAAGTGCTTGTTTGACAGGTTCTGTTGGTTTTTGAATTTGGATTTCCAAACAATCTATTATGGATTGAACATTGCTGTAATGTGCTCTAAATGGAATGGGTAAATAATACTTTATTTTATCACTAGACGGCCAAAATATCAGACTTTTTAAATGAGGCTCTATTTGCACTAAAGTCTTCTTAAAAATTTTTGATGCATTACACAAAGACATGCCAAACATGTCTCCTAAGCGAGCAAATGGATCGTTTAATTTAATTTTCATTAGCGTTAGCATTAAATTATCTTTACTTATTTTGGTTTTTGTACTGAGCAAATTTATAACATTAGAAAACCAATGATTTGGAATACCTGTATAATCCTTTGGTTTTTTTTCTATTAGTAACCGAGTAACATTCAACGCTTGCAACTTTTCCTCTTTCTGGTCTTGTGGAAAATTAATTTCAAAATCACTATCTTCTATTGTGCTTGCAACAAACGAACTAGATCCGACATCGGTGTCGGTGCTGCTACTTGTCTGTGGAAACCGAGGTGGAAACAATATTCTTTGAAATGTTGGGTATTTCTGCAACGGTGAAGTAGTAGAATCCTTTTTTACAGATTTCAATGGTGAAGTAGTAGCGTTGCGCATGCTGTTTGTTATTTTACATGTTATGTACTTGCTACGGTACGATGGTCTTGCTTGTACTCCAACACTTCGCGTTTGAGGAGGTACTGCCGATACTGCAGAAGTCAAATTCACATCTTCCAAAACAGAAGAGTGACAAACAGGGGCATTCATAACAGCACTGGTGCACGGGTCTTCAACATTGGCAAATGGTAAATTTTGCTGTATCTTGTCACTCTCTGTAATGGCTTCATCAACCAGTAATGGTAAATTTTGCTGTCTCTTATTGTCATTCTCTGCAATGGCTTCATCAACCAGTTGTTTTCTTGCTCGTTTGACAGGTAGCGTTCTTACGGGAACATTACTAGCCCTTTTCTTGTCTGGTTGACAGTCAAACCTATGAGGAACCACTGTCTGTTTTAGAATAATTTTTCCACCCATTAATTTATAACGTACAAAATTTTCTATATCTTCTTCCAGCTGTAATGAAAACAAAATTTATTTTCAATGAATTTTACTTTATATGTAGGTATAATGTCCTTACATTAAAATGATCTTCGCAGCAGTAAAACGTTGATTTTGATTTTGGCATATCTCTTCTAGCTGCTTTAAACCAATTTCTTCTGCGAGAATACTCAAGTGGTACAGAAATAAATATTTTGTTTGGCGTACTCCATTTATTTTGCGCGCCATACATTTTTAAACATGCACAATGTTAGGTAGTCTTTGATAGTAATAAAAACAATCTATATAAACATAAATTCACGGCAGAAAACAAATCAAAACCGTAGAACGCGTGCTGTTTATAATGACAGTTCCAGTGTTTACATGCACTGTGACGTAGTAGTTGAGAACAGGTGACCGTACAAACGCGCGGCTGTCCGTTTACGCGGCAAATTTCTGATTTCGAATTTTATTTTGAAATTACTCGAAAATGAAGGCTCGGATATTTTTTTTAAAATGTGTAGCTCGTTTATACGGCCAATGGGCTTTCGTTTTGTCCAGTTTTTAAAAAATGTGAAAACACCCTATTGGCCCTGCGCGCGTAATATACAAACTCCTTCAGTCTAGAAGTGTTGGGCGGGGGTATCAGAAGTGAGAGAAGCAATAGGGAGGTTCGACATTTTTGGTATTTGTTTTTTTTAACTAAAATCGAGAGATTTTGTTATTAAAAAACGATCAGAAAAAAATTGGGTGCAAAATACTTATATTTACTTCCGCTGTAACTGTAACTGTTTATTATCAATCGCGTAATCGCACAAATTCCAGAAAAAATTAGCGTGCGTATATGGATCATCATCACTCATACTTCACAAAACACACGCACACAGTAGGAGACCTGACATCTAGGTGTCGCCAGGCTGGCGACTTAGCACTATATTTAGTATCATCATATTTGCAGCTTTTGGAAGTCCTTTTTTATAAAATAGGCACATGTGGCTGTATATTACAACCATATTTTATTAAAATTTTGTGCAGCTCATAAACAAGAGTTCAATAGTAATATTGAATAGAAGTGTAGAATGTTTTATGCGGCCTTAAACTAATGTAAAGTAAGCTATTATCGCTTATGCTTGAGCAGTTAGACCACTCTTTCTGTAATTACGAATGTATTCGTCTTTGCAAGCGTAGAATATTAGGGAAAGTAATTCCTGGGGAGCTGCAGGATCTGTATCTACTGAATTGGTCTCAGGTGTTCGCCAACCTTCCATCCCACTCGAGCGGATTCTTTTTCTCATTCAGTCACTGCTACAGCTGATTGTAGGTTCTAAATGAATGCTGTGCCATGGTAGCTGCTGAAGGGAGAGAAGTGTAGCCAACTGGAACAATGCATCTATAGGCTGCTTTGCCTACATTACTGTATTACAATACTGGTAACAAAAACAATAATCTTGATCTTCAGTGTTCTGATGACTCCAAGCACAATTTCATTTTTCCAGAAAATTTAAACAATACGAAAAATTTCTACTTTTATACCCTCCGTGACTCTAGAATCGTTCACTTTAGAAAAATTGTACACAAAACCGTTTTTGTCTGCAATTTAATGTAGGTACATTATTTTTTGTTTACGGAACTTGTTTTTCTGCAAACTCTCGCTGTTTTGACTTTTGATCTTATTCTCTCTTTTTAGCGCATTTCCACAAAAAAAAAAATGCGCTATTGTGGCTACTTTGTCCGTCCGTCCGTCCGTCCGTCCGTCCGTCTGTCCGTCCGTCCTCTCGTTTTGCGACGCTACTAGTTTTTTATTTTAAGAGCTATTGTTCTACTTTTTTCGCTATTTGGTTCGTTATGGTGTCGAGTCTTGCACCAAGGAAGGAATTTTTTCTGTATCGCTTACAAAAAAAGTTATTGTAAAAAAAACAAAAAACCGTTTTTTACATGTTCCATAATTTTACACTTTTGCCGTTTATTAACGATCCTAGAGATCGTTTATAATTTTGTATTGCTGTCTGTCGTCTGTCTGTTGGTCTGTCCGTCTGTTCCTTTATTCACAGTGCCCTTTTCGCATCTCGACCATTTAGATACCGAATTGCAAACTTTTTTAATTATAAAAGTATTTAAATGAAATTTGATACATAGCCACTTGGAATAAAGGAAAATCAAACGCCAATTTCAAAATTTGGTTTTGCGCATGCGCAGTGCCAACTTTTTTTATTTATGGAAGAATTTAAATGAAATGTGATACATAGGCACTTGGAATAAAGGAAAATCTAACGCCAGTTTCAAAATTTGGTATCGCGCATGCGCAGTGTCAATTTTTTTATTTATGGAAGCATTTAAATGAAATTTGATACATAGGTGCTTGGAATAAAGGAAAATACCGCCAGTTTCAAAATTTTATTTTGCGCATGCGCAGTGCCAACTTTTTTTATCTATAGAAGCATTTAAGTGAAATTTGATATTTAGGCGCTTGGAACAAAGGAAAATCTTACATTAGTTTCAAAATTTAGGTTTGCGCATGCGCAGTTCCAACTTTCTTATTTAGAAAAGCATTGAAATGAAAATCTTCTCATAAACTGACATTGAAGTAGCACGACAAAAATGGATTGCCCATGTGCAACGCTATCTTTCATATTTGGGGCCGGATTTTTACGATTTTATAGAAGTTGCATCTTACAAATGGGAAATGAATGCAAGTGGAAATGCGCTTTATGTAAATCGTTTACGATTACTTTTTAACTTGTTAAATAATTGTAGGTAAATATAGTTTAGATATTACGAAGTAATATGGTAATGTAAATTGTAATTGGAGTGCTTTTCAGCCTCAATAATTACATACTCGCAATGCCGCATTGCTAATGGTATTCAGTAAAACGTAAAATCGTGTTTATTCATTGCAATAACAGCTATTATACATGAATAACAGCTCGAAATGCTACATTTGAAAAATGCGGTCTCTATAGCCTTGCGTCTCTTGATTAATTTTGGCATCAATAATCATAATGGCATAGAAGAACGAAACTTTAATATGATTCCAAATTAGTTTCTAAAATTTTAAAATAATTCTGACTGAAACAAAAACAACGGCCGGTTGCAAGAAAGCGAATTATAATCGAAATCCAAGATTATTTGCCAAATCTGAGATTAAACAAAAATTTTGGTTGCATGATCAAGTATTGGATTAAACTAATCTTGATTATTCTAATCTAAGTTTATTCCTACTATAATCCCTGATTACGTTGGTTTTGGGTTGCATGAACCTGTAATCCTACTTTTGTCATTGATTAAATCAAAATTATTCTAATTCGTCAAATCGGAGAATTAAGCTGGAATTATAACGAAGAGGTAGAGGCGCCAATTGTTGATGTAGATGATGACTCTTCGATGAGAACAGCACTAGGGAATACGGTGTTTGCTGTATGAGTGAAGAATTGAAGAATTATAGAAAATTCACATTTTTTTTTAAAGCAATTACTGTCGTATACTTGTTTAAACTAGACAAAGTTTGTGACAATTCAAGCCCTTAACCGGCTCTGTAAGTCTAATATAGTTTTGGAGACACAGCGTTTCAAAAATTCGTAAATTCTTCAGTTTTAATAAAATTTGCTTTTTTGCATAAAAACCTCTTAAACATTTTTATAATTTTGTTCGTTTGGGGGTACTTTGTGGTGAGGAGTCTCCATAAATCCGCATAGAAGGAGCTAGAATGTTGATATCCTCTGGATCCTCAGCTTGTCTCATGATAAGAAAGTTGTCATCTTCCTCTTCTTCAGCAAGATCCACTACCTGTTGCATGGATTGCGAAATCTGTGAATTTTTTCCTTTTGCCTGACCTTGCTCGACAAGGGACACCGATTATTAGAAGATCTGTGACAGTATCAGAAAGCTTACTCACTAACACTGACTATGGTTTGAATAAGGCATCGTATAAACATGGATATTTTTCCAGTATTTCAATATTTAATTTGCTTTCATTATCCGCAATTTTTAGCACTTCTTCAACAACAAGTTACGACAATTCATCGTGCAAATTTGGTAAGTTTAGATTCTGCAAAAAAAAAAACGCAAAGTTTGATAAAACTTGTAAAACTAATAAATTTACCAATATTTGAAGCTCCGTATCTCGGAAACTATTAGAGTTGCAAAGATCGTTAAGGGCTTAAATTGTCAGAAATTTTGTCTAGTTCATAAAAGTATACGACAATAATTGCATTAAACTCGATCCTTCAGTAGTAAAACTTACAAAAACCAAAAAATGGTAAGAAAAATGACATATTTTCAAGTGCTGTGTCGCTCGCACAGGTCTTTCAATGTCGAAAACTTGGATTTTTCATATCCATATTCATCCTAACAATTTAAAAGAAAAAATAGAGATGACATATCTGATGCACGGAATGCCCATTTTTTGGTCTAATTTGACTGTACTATCAACAGATTTAACACTACGCTATCACCTCACAAACGTCAAATTAGTGTTGCGTCAAAATAGGGGTGAATTCACAACGACTTGGCGTGGGATTATAATAATTCTAGAATTTCAAAATCTAAGATGCGATTAAGTACGAGAAACCCGATCGTGTACTAATCTCGGCTTATATGTAACTCAGGATTTCCTAATTCATGTACATTCCAACCGTCTTGCAACCGGCCGCGAGAGTTTTACAAAATTTGCTGTGTACATTCCTTGGTACATTCCTATGGTGCAATATTGTCTAACAATTTTGGGATACCTATACTTTTCGAAATATTTGTTTAGGTCTACTCTATTAATCCTAATAATTAATGTTCTTACAAATGCCAAATAGCAAATTCAAAATTCTGAAACGGTCGCAAAATATTAATGTTTACTTCTTCACTATCGAAAGCATACGTTTAACATTTTGCCAAACAAACTGAGCAATGAATTAGATAAGTTTAAGACCGTGAACAAGATCGCAAACATAATAGGGTATAGGAGTTGACATGACATAGCCAACGTATGCAACATCTAACATACATCGGTGACCACGTATAAAAGTTATTGAAGTTTAAATTACCAAAATGGCAATAAATCACGGTGCTTTTTAAGATACAAACATTTCGTGTGGCACAACTTTATAGTAAGTATTACTGCGGAAAAATTAGTACTCTAAGGACAATTCCCATAAAAGCAATCCAAAATCGCAGAAATGAGCCCAAACAATAGCACTTTTTATAACAAAAATATGCAAAACCGTGCCGATAGAATGCCAAAGGGACTCAATATACTGTTACACCCCCTTCCCGTTCATAAGGAAAGATTACCTATCTCATTTCATTAGATTAAGGTGTATCTCACTCTTAAATTTATTCTTGGAGATGTCTGAACAAATTGAAAAATATTATTTAAAGTGACGTGTCCTTCCATAAGTGGAGGACATTGTAATTTCGAAGTGCGGTTTATTGAATGTAGAACCTAGCGTATACCCGCCGTTATACTGCAGCCAACTGGCGGGTTGTTTCAATGTGTTTTTCTCTCAAAATCACGAAATATGTGAAAAAAAAGGAATTAGGTTGCTGTAATGATATATTATCAAAGTTTTCCGCGTCTACCTCTCAAAAGCTAATACAATATTAAATTTTTCTCGAAAGTATCTGGAAAGAAGTCAAGAGTCACAGATGCATAACAAGCAAGTTATTTAAGTGAAAAGATCAAAGCATTATCGTACGTCTATACGAAAAAACTTTTCATTCCAAATGCTTTCTGTATAATGGATGAAGAACATATGCGGATAATTGTTGTTACCTAATGCTAGTTTCTTTTTTTCAGTTGCTGTAGTAGCGGGGTTCTTCATTTGTTGGGCTCCATTTCACGCTCAAAGACTGTTAGCAATATATGGACAACCAGATTCATCACATATGATAACCACATTTAATATATTAACTTATGTGAGTGGTGTGTTTTACTACCTGTCAACGACGATTAATCCGTTGCTTTACCACATAATGTCACGCAAGTTTCGAATTGCCTTTAAGGTAACTATTATAATTTACTTCTGCATGTAGACTTACTCATTTACTGATAGGTTATTTTATGTAGGTAGGCTTAATTATATGTCCCATTTTGAAGGGAAAAGTTGTTCTGCAGCTAAAATGAGCAACCAACTCTCATTCCAAATTTGTACAATATTATTACACATCTCAATTTCCATAAATTCAGACACTGGGCTCTCAAATACGGCATAATGTGTTTTTTTTTCAGTCAAATCAGAAAAAAATTGCGGAAACTTAAAACATGTCAATAAAACACGATATCTGCTACATTTGTAAGGTATCCCATCTCTGAGCTTTATTTGTGTACACTTCAATTGAAACCTCGCCAATTACAGAAGCCTTTCAGGAGAAAACTCTGGGGTATGAGGTGTACCTATGTATATCCAAAGCTCTTATTTAAAAATTATAATTTAAATGTCACTTTCTGTGTGACGACGGCGCATAGCTGCTTAGTTTTATCATTGGATTTATAGACATATATGCCAGTGAAAATCGACACAAAAATCACTAAATTCGCATGATGTATCATTCATTTTTGAGTACCTTGTTTCGACAAATTACGTTAGCGTTAGTGTAACCCCTGCAACTCTCTAACATTTGTGGAAAAAGCGTAGCATACAAAAAACCGCCAAATTTTGGGACTTTTTTCAGTGTTTGCCACTCTGTATAGGGCATATACAGAATGGCCCACTGAAAACAGTCAATGCCAATATTGCCAACTTAATAATCGTTTCGTAGATAATAGAAAAAAAGTGAAAATCGCCATTTTTAAATAGTTCAAATATTTTAGTCACAGAGATATCGAAAAAAGTTTTAAGTAAAAGTTGCTATTCGATGGGATAAATTGGGTATAGAAACAAAATTTTCAAAATGGTGGTTTTTGAGATATTGATATCAACTTCCATATTTTAAATGGACGCCATATTGGATTTTGGCCGTGTCGATGGTTAACTATGCGAGACAATAAACGAACAAATTTGGTGGAATCACAATAAGCCATGGAATTATTGCCGTGAGAAATTCATTGTAAACTTCGAGGCAAGATTGTTTCTCAAATGAAATAAGTGTTTAGTATCACCGGTTTTGTAATTTTTTTGTCTATCGAGTGTCGTAAAATCCAATATCTCGGCGATTAATTTTAATTGCAAATATCCCCTTTTCAAATAAATGCTTTCTTTTCCCACACGGTTAATTAAACATATGTGGCTTCTTAGAATACTGAGTAAACAGTTCTTCCGTGGAATAATTACAAACAATCTATGGCTCTGTAATTTAATTAGTGCAGACCAGAAGTTATAGCCTGGAAAATCTGACCAAATGACGGAGAATCCTGAACTATAAATCCTTTCGTGATCAAATAAGTTTTAAAATTTTAGAAATTCTTTCACTTTCACTTTTACTTCTTTTGTTCAGAACAAAATACTTCACAGACTGATCATTTATTTTCCTAGCGCATTTGTTTTCGTTCTAATATTCAATGAATCATTAAAAAATTTTATTTGTTACTCAGTTGTAAACGTTGATTAACAAGACAAAACGCAAACGGGTAAACGTCATGTTTAAACGCTACTGACTTGTAAAACTGACAGCAGACTTGTAAAACTGACAGCAGACCTGTAAAAATTTTACAAGTTAGTAATCTAGTAATTTCATTGGCCAGAATTAATGCGAAGTCTCTGTTACATGGATCACATGATATTTTAGACATTTCTTCAAGATCAATTTAAGAACTAATTATTTACGTTTACAAATGAGTAACAAATAAAATATTGTACATTATACGCCAGGTAATAGTTTTTATTCACGATCATATTGTAATCAGTCTCATAATTGTCATTTTGAAGCATAAGGAAGTTGTGTTTTACAACACTTATTTTTCCAGGAGGGAGGAAAGTAGATTCTCGAGGTTAGTAATGTTCGATTCGAGGTTAGTAATATTCATTACCTACCTCGATTTAGTTGCTAATATCCTAATGGATGGCGCTCTCATCGTAACTGTCTGACACAGATGACAGCTGATTTAGATGCAAATTGTTCAAAACCGCATTTTAAAAACAATTCTTATTCTTATTATGAGTAATATGGATTATTTTAAGTTCTGTGCTTTTTTTGTAAATTGCAAATGAACGACCAAACGCGAAAAAGTGAAATAAGTAAATGCGGACCGAAGTAAACACAAGTAGGAGTCGTGATTAACTTTAGCCAGATTACGGAAGATGATGGTTTGTTTCACGTAACCTAAAACTAAACGAGCGCGGTGCTAAATGGTTAAGTAAAAACAAAAGCAAAAAGAAACCGTTAATTATTAAAGGATCGGTAAGTATATAAAACTCGAACTTGAGTTTAATGAAATTGATTGTTACTTTAGAGAGCCCATTACTGTTTAAATTTCTGGGTGGAAAAGTTCAATTCTTGTCTATAAGACATGGAAACATTGGGTTGCGCTTGCAACCCATGAGAAGAGCAAGGGATGGCAATTTATGGCATCATATTGCATATCGGAGACATCGTAGCACTGCCTGAAGAGGATACTGTCATACTTTGTTATTTCCGCGTGCCCGTAAAGCGAATGGGCCACTGAATTGGCGACGACACCTCCTGCTACTGCAGCCAATCTACAGCCACCGAACTGTTATTTAAGTTGAAGAACTCCACTGGCACTTGCTAATATTGTAGCGATCATATGCCAAAAACAATGTCCGGTAATTAAATGTAATTTGTCACATTTTAGAAATAAATAGTGCTATTTTTTAGGGCTATCGTATTGGAACACTGTGTTTAGTGACTACCTGATTGGATCTGGAGAATAAATCTTTCGTTATTGACATCTGCACAGATTATAATACTAATATTGTAACCCAGTCTAAATCTGTAATCACAAAAGATAGCTGTAGGTACATTTTAGAATAATAAAACTGACATGGTCATTAGGTATTACCGCATTAGGTTTGAATGTGGATCACAACATTATTTGGTCGTTCATAATGTGGATGATTTCTTTACCTTTACCTCATTAAAATAAGCAAGTAAAACATGAAGTTTTACCTATACCCTTTCCTGCCCACCATTGTTCATTCACTTCAAAAATTCATTCGGGGAGTAAATTTTTTACTACACTCAATTTCCCTTATTTGAGGGGATGTACATTAAAATTCTTTAGTATGGGCCATTTTTTAACATACATGTTAAATTAATATGAATATTAATTAGGTAAATTTCCAAATCTGTATTACCGACAACATTTTCTGTAGGGCAATAATATTGCAGATGGCGCATAAGATGAATACCGGGTGATCGAAAAGAACTGCAGACAATTTAAATTTGGCGCTTTAAATTTTTAGTGTTTTTTACTTAAGGAATTGGCAAACATGTTTAGAAGTTGGTTTATTTATGTATTAATTGTCATCCATTGGCGTAGTTTTTTTATGTGAATTTTATTTTCTAATCTTCGTACTGTGATTCAGGCGTTTCAAAGCAAACAGCTCTTTTTAAAAAGGTCTTCGCACGTGCATCATTTCGTAAAGGTACGTACATTAAGAGAACATACTTTATAAGGATCATGTAACCTTACTTTTTAGGCATAAAGGCTTTTTAAAGGGGATGCACTTTTGTCTTTTGATGCACAATTGAAAGGCGTACATGTTTAAAAGATGCTCATATTCGGCTCAGCTGTGCTTACTGCAATTCAACGATAAATGTGCTACTTACCATGATGTCGAAGGTGTAATAAAAACGTAGCCCCAAGAAATCGTTATCGAAAATACTCTAATGATTCTGGTGGGTATAACAATGTGAACGATAACATCCCTATTTGATATTTTTACAGACTTATCGCATAATATGTGGCACAAAATTTTACACATTGATATCGGAATGTTTTCATCCAGTGTTGATGATGTTAATTTATGAGAATACGTGGATACGTCTTATTGTATGTAGGCAAATGAAATGAACCTTACGGTGATGGTTTAATTAGCATGACTATTGCTCGGGCAACGTTGGAATACATATTTGAATACATGAACCCGAGCGTGCAACTGAGTTTGATAAATTAATTTTTTTTAATTGATTAATTGTGATTATTGTTTAGTGATCCATTAAATTGATCCACCACTGCTTTTAAATAAATGACATTTGGTATGTTACCAACTTTATAAATGTTTAGTTTTGTGGGAAATTCAAACTGTCCGCACTACTTTCCGATCACCCGGTATATAATACGTATAAATTTAGTGAATTATTTTATTTTTGATAATGGAATGATTATAATGATGATCGTGAATAAAATCGTATACGAACCTCGACGAAAGGTTATTTTTCTTAGAATATAATCACCCGAGGCGCGCAGCGCCTCGGGTGATTAAAATTCTTCGAAAAATAACCTACTTTCGCACTCGGTGCGTAATATACTATTACTGGCTCTAGGAGATGACAGGCTCGCCTGACGGCTCGCCAGTCAACTTCTCCTATCGCCAGTAAAAACTAACTTACCTGGCTAATAATGTAAAATACTATAACTATCAATTCTGATCCATTTATATAAAACAATTATTACCTAATTGATCGTAGTAATATACAATTTCCCTACATTTTTTATTACCGTTATTGACACTCGATCGAAGATTGCACTGCATGTAAGCGTATATTGTTTTAAGTAAACTAGGTAGCGAATGCTCTAACGAAGAAATATATATATATTTTTTTAAATTTTGCCTTTATTTTTGAGTGGGCGGGGTTTCAGCCGAGGTTGCTCTACCAACACAACCCACTATACATTTACAAATATGCATGCCCGAACCCGGATTTGAACCAAGGACCATTGGCACCACAGTCCATCTGCGCCATACGGGCGGACCATATAAAAAGTTAGGCGATGCTGCAGTTCTATATTTAGAACGGGCCTGATATTGTTTGAAACAGTTATCAGAGGGTTCGTGGAACCTATAAAAAGATTCAAACCAAATAAGATAGCATAAGTTCAAACCTCAGTAAAATGCTTTGCCCGTCAGTAACACTGGTTTCTTGCAAAAAGGGCTTTCTAGCTGAAGTCGGTGTAGTTGAAATCCCTGCTAATTTTGGCGACTCGAATCGCGTTCCACGTAATTCATTCTTGATTCCTGAAAAAAATTCATTAAGCTTCAGGTTGGGATAAATATGGTAGATTAAGAATGTTGACATTCTGAGGTTCCAGAAATTCAGATGTGCAGCGAGCTGTATAGCAGCTGTATTTGGAAACATTATGACAGTTTTTGGGTTTCCTAATATTATGTTTGTACACCGGCGGCGAGTAGTTTGCATGAAACGTTCCCGGAATAACTTTACATAATTTTCATTTAGGTAACATCGCTACGATTAATACTGGTTTGTGCCTATTGCCGTGCTTGTAGCTCATCGATATGAAAACTATATTAAAATACCCTCTGGTATAATTGCAAAATGAATTTAGTGTCGATTGACGAGTATAAATACAGGGAAATTGCATTTTACCCTGCATTTTACCGACAGCTTGTGGCAATATATGTATTCAATAGTTTCGCATTTATTTTATTTTAAACTAGTTTCTTTTTTTATTGGCGTAGACTAGGTAGACCTTTTGATCGTTTATTTTGTAGTTACAATGTTTAAATTGCCTTTTCGGTGCTCTACCACTGGATCTGGCCAAATGTCAAAATTCAATACGGACGTAATGGGAACCGTGACATACAGAGACATTTAGTTCACGTCCGCGCAGCCCTTAAATGTTTTGACGTACTGTATTCGCCTTGTGTTGCTGAAAGTTTCATTTAGTATACTTTTAGTTGTGTGCTCGTCTTTAATTTAGAGATTACAGTGTTACAATACGTATGTATTCTTTTAAAAGAATCTATCTGTATGTTAGAAATAGTTTAATGCCCATTTACATGCGACAGTGGAGAGAAAAACTAATAATACACAAGACGAGCATGTGTGAGCTCCGAAGAATAATAAAGATTTAATTGTATAAACTGCATACGGTGGTATTTATTAAGAAGTAGACATAGGGATTGATGTGTATTGTTTTTCCCTATTTGTCTACTTTCAAAAGACAAAATCTATTCTGAAGGGCGCCTAATGTTATGCATCCAAAATAACTTTTTAAAACAAAAAACATCTGGCTGTCATATTAATTAGTTTGAACATTGTTGGTTTAATTTAACAGAAAATAAATCTCTTAAGCTCCTTAAACTGTTACCGGCACCAATTGACCATATCAACTTCTTCTTCAGTTGAATACCTCGCACACGCACGAATATAAAAATACAGAAGCCAAAGCAACGATATGTAAATTAATTAATGTGAGAAGTCATTTTGGTTGCATAAAATTAGGCGCCCTTCAGAAGCGATTTTGTCTTTTGAAAGTAGACATAGGGAAAAACAATATACATAAATCCCTATGTCTACTTCTTAATAAATAGGACTGTATATGTATCCAACAAAAAGAATGATCAAAATGATAATAATCATCACTCACTTATTAGTGGTTACTAGCTCGATACACCTAAACTCGAATATGTCAATGTTCCAAATCACCCAATCAAGTTCTTCACATCATCATCACCAAAATTTTGGGAACTTTAGAACATTCACATTTTTTACAGCTTTATAGGCCAGTAAATGAACGTGGAATACGGCGATACTGTGTAATTTTCCGCGTCTCCACCGAATCGCATGAAAATTTGGATTTAGGTTCCTCTTACCCTCTACTTCAAAGTTGAACTTGAGCCCAGGGTTGCTTTTACTTGGGGGGTGAATGCCACCCCTTCTCGGGGGGGAAAAAAGATACGTTCAAAATAAGTCCGGAAATTGATAAATTGAGTAATTCTAAGCAACTTTTGTTCTATAGAGTTTTTTCACTAAGTCAATAGTATTCGAGTTAATTGCGAGTGAAAATGTTCATTTTTCAACAAAAAAACTACGTTTTCAGACGGTTTTTCGCAAATAACTCTAAAAGTAAGTATGAGATGACACAATAGTGAACAATCCGCAAGAAGTAGGCGAGATTCTGGCCGACCATTTCCATCGAGTCAGTAGCACGGCAGGTTACTCCACCACCAAGGACGTAAAAATCCGTACCCGGGAGGCATATTCGTAAATATCAGACGCGTTAACAACACTGACACTAACAAAACTGTAGCATTTTTGTACAACTTTGCTTTTCAAAAAAAAGTGAGAACACAATTTTAAACCTACAAATAACCTAAGTGTGCGTTTACAATGAACGTATACGTGAGAAATACATAAAACGTAAAAATTTCGCAAAGTTGAACTGTATAGAAACATACGAAGGTGTTTACAATGACCGTAATCTTTACGTACGTATATGTAAGCGATATGTAAGTCTTGCGCATAGTCGCAAAGGTTGAAAATGTTTTAAAGTTAAGTGCGGTCAAATATCATACTACTTCTAGTATGATCTTTGGTTTATTGTAAACAGCGAAGTAAATTTACGGAAACGATACGGATATGTACGAGTTACGGTTTATGAAATATTTACGTATACGTTCATTGTAAACGCACATAGATCGTCTCACGTAAAAAAGGAATCGGGAGAAAGTAGTGTAACCTCCCACTAAGTTGATTGTTCATCTCAATGTCGCTGTGCTTTGAATAAAGATAGGTATAAAACTGGTAATTATTCGGGCCGTTGGAACCACCCTCTAGACTCCCAATGAATGAGCGAAGTGTTTATAACCGCATAGATGTTTATAATTTGAATGGTCAACTGTATAAGCATTAAACAGATTTGTGTTGACATCTACAATGTTCGCCTGCAGAATTAACTTATGGAACTCAGCTCAGAATTCCAGGAGAATTTTTCTTTGATGGCGAATATCCTTCCGTGGATCCTGTAACCTTCGTCGATCGACTTAGAGATCAAATGCGTGAGATTCGTCCATGTCCAATAGCACGACATGGAAAAACTGCAGTTTTTGTAAATCCAGAGCTGCAAAAATGTACACATGTCTTCTTAAGAGTTGATGCAGTACGAAAGCCGCTTCAGCAACCTTACACCGGACCTCATGAAGTAATCAAGCGCAGTGAGAAAGTTTACACTATTCTATTTAACGGTAAAAGTGTCAACGTTGGCATTGATCGTCTAAAACCAGCTTTCCTACCAGAAGACATGTCAGAGATAAAAAAAAATGAAAAAACTGCATCCGAAGATCATTCTCCTCTTTTAACAACTCGACTACGAAAAAAAACTAAACCGCTTGTACGTTTCCGCGACTACAACAATTAGGTAGTCACTGAGGGGGGAGTACTGTGGCGACCATTAACGAAAATCGATAGATCCTAGAAAAACAAGATAGGTGGTTGTTAGGTGATAAAAATTTAATAATTAATAATTGGCATTCTGTATATATTTCAAAACGCTAATAGTTCCTTTTCCTGTATTTTGTAATAAAACGCTACACATATAATATAATAGGGATGGATATTACTTGAAACAAGAAATTGAAAATTATCGTTATGTTGTGGATTGAACATCCAACCAAAGGAATCAATGACATTTATTAATATTTCAACTCTAAATAATAATAGTTTTGAAATAAAAAATTGTTTTAAAATACAAAGTCGATATCATGAAATACGTTTGAATTAACAAACTTAATAGCATAATTGAAGAATTACAATTATAAATTTCAAATAGCGAACTTCGCAAAGTATTTAAAAATTTCAAGTAGAAATTAGTAATTTGTGCAATAGAATTAAAAATATCAAGTCGCACATATTGGTAAATGAATTAACAATATCAAGGCGATATTTTTAAATCACATATAGCAAATTGACATGCCCTCTAGCGACAGTATGTTTAATAATCGGAACAGAATTTAAAATCTCCATTTCGCGTAATTGTACATTTTTTTGACAATATTATTCGCACAATGTATTTATGAACGATATGGGTAATAAAATAAGCACTTGAAAGTAGATTTTTGCGGTAATTACATCAAACGTGATTAGTTGGGTTGAGGTTCGCTCCTCACTTTTGACATCACTCGATAGATGGCGCCACAATTTTTTATATGTCATGACATAAGTAAATCGAATTACCAATATCACAGAGTTGATATTAAAAATTAAATTGTGCGTTCCAAAGTTACGAGTTTGAAATAGAGAATTGAATTTTTTATTTCAACTTGAAATTGAAAATTATTACAAAGCGTGAAGGTGATATTAAAGATTATTTAATAATATCAAATCGATAATTTTTGAACATTAAAATTTTCAACACGTTATTCCTAAATCGTGATATAATGAATAAGACTGCCGATTTGAAATTGTTAAGTATGCCATTTCAATAACGGTTTTTGAAATTTCGCACAAAAACCGTTATTTTAAATTGTAAAAGAGGAAATTATTGCTATTGTTATTGGAAGATATGCAATTATTAATTTCAACTAGGGAATTGTTGTTAACACAAAGTAAATTTCTATAAATTTTAGTACCATTGCGTCAATTATAGTTAATTTTTTTAGTCCGGGTGTTCAGTTATTAAAAGATACAACGGCGTTTCATATATAACAATATTAGTCTAGATAAGGCAATAATTGATAACATCTTGTTTATGCGATCGACAAATGTTTCGCGGGAGTAGTGGGTTTACGGAGTATTGCGCGTATTTAAAATAAAAATGTGAAAGATTTACGATAACGCGTTTGCTTTTAAAGAAGTGTTGGAATAAGTCGTGCATCTTCTGTTCTTGACGCTCCGCTACGCTTTGGCTATGCTCGAGGACATTTAGTGTCAATCAGTGTTCTTATTGCAGGGCTTTTCAAATGTACTTACGTTGTCGTGGTTTTGTGAAAAGAAAAACTTTGTTGTACCGGTTAACAGCCTTGCATCAGTCAAATTCGTCGTTATAAAAATGAAAGTCGACTTACTTGGTTTCGGTTTATGAATGAAGTGCACACAAGATCATCATCAATTGCAATTAATGAGATAGCGTCTGTATTTAACAAAAAGAAGTTGGCATAAGGCTAAGATCATAAAAATGTTTGAAAAGTAAGTGATTTGTTTTTTATGGTCATCTGTACTGTTTGATTAACGTTAAATTTGCTTCAGTTACATTTAATTTATGTAGGTAGTATTGAGAAAAGATAGGGTTAAACTATACATTTAAGGTATTTGTAATTGTTTTAAATTTTGTTACGTGTTTACGGACCCAGTAAATGTAGAGTTTCTTAAAGTATGGACAAGCCGAGCGTGAGATTTAAAAATTGTTTGTTAAAATAAATGCAGTTTAATTTTACTTATAAATCTAGTTTTTTTTTTATAGTCAAGTGATTCTAGGAAAAATAGAAGAATGAAAAAAAAACGTTTTCGCTTTAAGGCGAGTAACTAGCGCATTTTCCATGAATTGATCAGTACTTCCCGAAAGTTCTTCTAACGGACTGTTTATGTGTGCAAAGGAAAAAAATGCAAATATGTGCGTGGTCTAAAGGGTTTCATTTTCGTTATACAGGGTGGCAAAGTTTGAATTTTTTCTCGTATTTTCCGCTTTTTTTCATTATGTTCTGTGATAGTTGTTTAAAATTATTTTTTAGAACCTTTACAAATATCAAAATAGTTGGTCCCGGTATACAGGGTGCTAAATTTTCTTTGCCACACTGTATAAAGAAAACGACGCATTTTAGACGATGCATATATTTGCATTTTTTCTTATTTTAACCAGTACTATCACTCCCTAAAATATCTGCATGACATTAATTAACGGGTTGTATAGAAGTTCATATTTAAAACATTTATTGCTAGCAGACCCGGCGAATTTCGTACCGCGCCTATCAGTCAATATTCCGCTAATTCCAATTCAGCGGACTTGAACATTATAAGATCGTCTCACGTAAAAAAGGAATCGGGAGAAAGTAGTGTAACCTCCCACTAAGTTTATTGTTCATCTCAATGTCGCTGTGCTTTGAATAAAGATAGGTATAAAACTGGTAATTATTCGGGCCGTTGGAACCACCCTCTAGACTCCCAATGAATGAGCGAAGTGTTTATAACCGCATAGATGTTTATAATTTGAATGGTCAACAGTTGACCATTCAAATTATAAACATCTATGCGGTTATAAACACTTCGCTCATTCATTGGGAGTCTAGAGGGTGGTTCCAACGGCCCGAATAATTACCAGTTTTATACCTATCTTTATTCAAAGCACAGCGACATTGAGATGAACAATAAACTTAGTGGGAGGTTACACTACTTTCTCCCGATTCCTTTTTTACGTGAGACGATCTTATAATGTTCAAGTCCGCTGAATTGGAATTAGCGGAATATTGACTGATAGGCGCGGTACGAAATTCGCCGGGTCTGCTAGCAATAAATGTTTTAAATATGAACTTCTATACAACCCGTTAATTAATGTCATGCAGATATTTTAGGGAGTGATAGTACTGGTTAAAATAAGAAAAAATGCAAATATATGCATCGTCTAAAATGCGTCGTTTTCTTTATACAGTGTGGCAAAGAAAATTTAGCACCCTGTATACCGGGACCAACTATTTTGATATTTGTAAAGGTTCTAAAAAATAATTTTAAACAACTATCACAGAACATAATGAAAAAAAGCGGAAAATACGAGAAAAAATTCAAACTTTGCCACCCTGTATAACGAAAATGAAACCCTTTAGACCACGCACATATTTGCATTTTTTTCCTTTGCACACATAAACAGTCCGTTAGAAGAACTTTCGGGAAGTACTGATCAATTCATGGAAAATGCGCTAGTTACTCGCCTTAAAGCGAAAACGTTTTTTTTTCATTCTTCTATTTTTCCTAGAATCACTTGACTATAAAAAAAAAACTAGATTTATAAGTAAAATTAAACTGCATTTATTTTAACAAACAATTTTTAAATCTCACGCTCGGCTTGTCCATACTTTAAGAAACTCTACATTTACTGGGTCCGTAAACACGTAACAAAATTTAAAACAATTACAAATACCTTAAATGTATAGTTTAACCCTATCTTTTCTCAATACTACCTACATAAATTAAATGTAACTGAAGCAAATTTAACGTTAATCAAACAGTACAGATGACCATAAAAAACAAATCACTTACTTTTCAAACATTTTTATGATCTTAGCCTTATGCCAACTTCTTTTTGTTAAATACAGACGCTATCTCATTAATTGCAATTGATGATGATCTTGTGTGCACTTCATTCATAAACCGAAACCAAGTAAGTCGACTTTCATTTTTATAACGACGAATTTGACTGATGCAAGGCTGTTAACCGGTACAACAAAGTTTTTCTTTTCACAAAACCACGACAACGTAAGTACATTTGAAAAGCCCTGCAATAAGAACACTGATTGACACTAAATGTCCTCGAGCATAGCCAAAGCGTAGCGGAGCGTCAAGAACAGAAGATGCACGACTTATTCCAACACTTCTTTAAAAGCAAACGCGTTATCGTAAATCTTTCACATTTTTATTTTAAATACGCGCAATACTCCGTAAACCCACTACTCCCGCGAAACATTTGTCGATCGCATAAACAAGATGTTATCAATTATTGCCTTATCTAGACTAATATTGTTATATATGAAACGCCGTTGTATCTTTTAATAACTGAACACCCGGACTAAAAAAATTAACTATAATTGACGCAATGGTACTAAAATTTATAGAAATTTACTTTGTGTTAACAACAATTCCCTAGTTGAAATTAATAATTGCATATCTTCCAATAACAATAGCAATAATTTCCTCTTTTACAATTTAAAATAACGGTTTTTGTGCGAAATTTCAAAAACCGTTATTGAAATGGCATACTTAACAATTTCAAATCGGCAGTCTTATTCATTATATCACGATTTAGGAATAACGTGTTGAAAATTTTAATGTTCAAAAATTATCGATTTGATATTATTAAATAGTCTTTAATATCACCTTCACGCTTTGTAATAATTTTCAATTTCAAGTTGAAATAAAAAATTCAATTCTCTATTTCAAACTCGTAACTTTGGAACGCACAATTTAATTTTTAATATCAACTCTGTGATATTGGTAATTCGATTTACTTATGTCATGACATATAAAAAATTGTGGCGCCATCTATCGAGTGATGTCAAAAGTGAGGAGCGAACCTCAACCCAACTAATCACGTTTGATGTAATTACCGCAAAAATCTACTTTCAAGTGCTTATTTTATTACCCATATCGTTCATAAATACATTGTGCGAATAATATTGTCAAAAAAATGTACAATTACGCGAAATGGAGATTTTAAATTCTGTTCCGATTATTAAACATACTGTCGCTAGAGGGCATGTCAATTTGCTATATGTGATTTAAAAATATCGCCTTGATATTGTTAATTCATTTACCAATATGTGCGACTTGATATTTTTAATTCTATTGCACAAATTACTAATTTCTACTTGAAATTTTTAAATACTTTGCGAAGTTCGCTATTTGAAATTTATAATTGTAATTCTTCAATTATGCTATTAAGTTTGTTAATTCAAACGTATTTCATGATATCGACTTTGTATTTTAAAACAATTTTTTATTTCAAAACTATTATTATTTAGAGTTGAAATATTAATAAATGTCATTGATTCCTTTGGTTGGATGTTCAATCCACAACATAACGATAATTTTCAATTTCTTGTTTCAAGTAATATCCATCCCTATTATATTATATGTGTAGCGTTTTATTACAAAATACAGGAAAAGGAACTATTAGCGTTTTGAAATATATACAGAATGCCAATTATTAATTATTAAATTTTTATCACCTAACAACCACCTATCTTGTTTTTCTAGGATCTATCGATTTTCGTTAATGGTCGCCACAGTACTCCCCCCTCAGTGACTACCTAATTGTTGTAGTCGCGGAAACGTACAAGCGGTTTAGTTTTTTTTCGTAGTCGAGTTGTTAAAAGAGGAGAATGATCTTCGGATGCAGTTTTTTCATTTTTTTTTATCTCTGACATGTCTTCTGGTAGGAAAGCTGGTTTTAGACGATCAATGCCAACGTTGACACTTTTACCGTTAAATAGAATAGTGTAAACTTTCTCAC